>NC_090896.1:26552913-26560413 GCF_036669925.1 Montipora capricornis
TTTAAAAACGTTACTGAAATTTGCTCACCATTCAAGGATGCAGTGAGCTTCATCTACTACGACTGCTTTGATGGCTGATAAATAAACACTGCTTTGTAGAACTTCCAGTCTATTATTACAAGATAAAAAAGCCTCCGGGTGACAAAAAACAATCTCGTATCCGGCCTTGGTGATACTTTCACGAGCTCCTTCCCACTGGGAAATAATCGGCGAATCAGCGTCGATTCCTTTCTTTACTCCTAGCACCGCTGCTTCCACACCTCTCGCTCTCAATTTAGAAATTTGATCATACATCAAAGCGTTCAAAGGTGAAACAACTAAAACTACAGACTTTGTTACCGACGTGGTTGCACGTGTTTTCTCTCTTTCCCTCAACAATCGAGGCAGAACTTGGAAAACTAAGGATTTCCCGTAGCCGGTAGGAAGAACAGCAACCAAATCTTTCTTTAAATATAAACTTTCCAGGCAAATGACTTGTTTCACTTTCAAAATTATATCGTCATAGCCAGCCGAAAGTAGCGCCTTCTGAACACATATCAGAAACGCGAGAGCCATCTTGAAACCAACAATTGTTCAACTTCACCTTCCCCCGGATGGTATTTTATCGTCCTCTCGACCAAATGTACTTGAGTACCCACCCACCTTGCGGTTTTGGATGGATAGATGGTCACGTGACCAGCCACAACCAGGGTCTCTCTTCCAACGACCAAGGGAGGCAGAGAGGAGAGACCGTGGGAACGAGGTTGTGAAAAGGCAGGTGATCTACCAGCCACTCTTAGAAGGTAGTCCCAACTTTCCTAACTTTAGGACCATGATCCTCTCATTGCGTTTAGCTTGGCTAAGTAGACTGTTAAGTGGAACAAAGGATACATGGAAGGCTATTCCAAACTACTATTTCAATAAACATGGAGGTCTGGCATTTCTTGTTAATTGTAATTACAATGTTGCAAAAAGTCTGCCCCGCTTTTATCGAGAGTTCCTAGAATATTTTAACGATGTGAGAAAAAATAGTCTTAATGCAGGGTAGAAATAGTAAATTTATCCTGTGGAATAATCAAAATATTACAATTGATGGCAATTTAGGGTTTTGGAAATCATGGTTCAACAGTAATATAATATTTATTCATGATCTTATAAATTCGGAAGGAAATTTTAATTGTCTTGATGAATTTCAAAGAAAGTTCAACCTCAAGGTTAATTTTTTGTAGCATTTTCAACTATTACCTGCAATTCCTATAGATCTCAAAAAACAAGCTTTTGAATCTTCACATGCAGATTTGCGTCGTGATTCTCTTTTTTCTCCTACTCTAAAAATCTCAGAGGACATAAGTTTAGATTTCATGAAATTACGTTATAAAAATTATTGTAAACGAGAAAACAACTGTACTGAATTCCAAGTCAGTAATAGCCAGCCAAACTACAATGACCTCGTCACGTACGGTATTAATCGACCTGTGTATATCTAACTCGCAACGACGCACTTGCGACCAATTTATCGCTGGGGCTAAAGTTTGTCTGTAAAAGTGAAGCCAGGTAAGCGTTTTTTGTAAGTGAATTTATCTAGACACTTTGCACTTTGGAAGAGTGACTGCAATTTGTGTTAGACGATTGGCTTTAATTACATTCGAAATTTCTTAACGGTTCAAAACGGTTCTCAAGTTATGGTTGCATTTAAAGAGACCGATAAGTTCTTTTTTCTTCAGAAAATATTAAAGCCCAAACAGGTGGGTTATAGTACTACTGAATGGAACTACAAAGCTTGCTTATATCCTGATTTAATTAGCGCTTCATTACTACGGGCCACAGACGTGATACGTTGAACGAGTTGAACAAAGGAGATAAAATTAACATTGCAGTTTGGACGAAAAAGATGCAATTTTGCATTGTGATATACCGGCAAGATATGTGTTGTTAGGTAAATAAAGAGTTTTGGCAGCGGCCCTATTGTCCAAGATATTTATAACCGCTGTCGGACCACTATCTGATCGGTCCTAAAACAATCACATAAAAATTTCTTATTAACGGCAAGTCTTTTCGGTGACAATTAACTTCAGAGTCTCTTTTAACAATAACTTGGAAGGAAAAAAGATAATCGAAATTAAATGGCTGATTTTTGCAGACACGCTTTGTTGAAACTTTAAACGGAAGTGGCCTGGTTAGCCATCTTCTCGTAAGTTTTTTTTCTTAGTAAAAAGCCTCAACCTTAGTATTTTTTTTTCTTGATATTACTAAACTAAGGGCTGAACTTTGCAAGGATACTAAGACCTCAAGATATAAAACATGGGCATGGACAATATTTGGTCTGAAAAACAGGCCATTTCCGGTTGCTTCCCATATGCTTCAAATATGACCAAGTTGTGATAACAGCCACAGGCTAGCGAAAAATTTCCATGAGCTAATGTTCTCACCCATAAAAGCCTAAGGGTAGGGCTTTACAAAGATGGTTTTGTTTTTTGCCTGAAATTAATTTCATATTGCTAAAAGAGAGATTTAAAAGTGGCTAAAATTGCACTGAAAATCAGCCTCGGGGACCCCTGAGGGGCTGATATCCAGACCTCGGCTAAAAAACGTCGTTGAAGTTGAAACTTTGGCATATTACATAAGTTGACATAAGTACTTTGTTTACCAATTTTAAGCGAAATCGGCCGGCCTTCATCTCCAAGTCTGCCCCGGTCTCTCAGGCAGAAGCTCTTAAGGATATAGCGCTATATAGGTTTATTATATTGTTATTTTTTATTAGTATAAGTCTTTGCGATTATTTCATCTCATCCACATCGTACAATTTGGGCGAAGTATCCTAAACATAAATCGGTAAGAGCGGTCTCCGACTGAAATAGAGAATGAAAGATTCTTTGTTGCATGCTCACGTTATCGTCAAAACCTAAACTTTGGTGATTGTACGTCTTCGTCATGCAGAGTACCGCTAAATATGTGCCGCACGTGCAGCACGATTATTCATGCTCTTTTAACGAGTGATATTATTGGAACATATTCAACTTGGGGGTCATATCGCTGAGGCTCTAACATCGTCCGTTCAACCCGTTGAGGCGCCTGGAAAAGTGGTTTCGGAAGAAAACTTCTAGTGGCTTGTGGTCAGTTTGTACTCTTGCATACTGATGAAATTTGGTGCATCCATAAAACTATTGCCAGCCTACGGAGTTCCTTTTCAGTTGGTGAATAAGGTTTCTCAGCAGCGGTGAGCGTCTTTCTTGCATGAGACATGCCCCCAAAGCCATAAGATGAAGTACGAAGTAGGTTGGAATTTTCCGCTTTCAGGCCATTCCAGATATAATTCGCAGAGCCATTGTTGATGGACGAGGAGATCTGTTCCCTACAAGATTGGAGCTCTCGTTGTAGAAAATTCACTCTGTTCTGCGAGGCTTTTAAAAGAGCAACGCACAGTTCATTTGACGTTCGTTGGAGTGATTGCTTGCAAAGCTTCTGATCACGAGGTCAGCCGATCATCGACATTAAGTGCCAAGTTAAAATTTAAATTAAATCCTGCTGGAATAACATTGTTATCCAAGCAATTTTTAAGAAAGGTACAGTGGTGTTGGAATCTGGTTAGCTTGTCCCAGACTCGTGCTGCTTGTGCTACTGTGGAGTGAATGGCCTGAAAGCGGAAAATTCCAACCTACTTCGTAACTTGAAAGAACGCGAGAAAAGAAAGATGTTCAAAACAATTCCGTTGGATCAGGAGTTTTTTTCCAGTAACACCAGAGATCTACCCATTAATACTGCCACACAAGCCCGTCGTTATTACGGGCTACACAGGCTAGTGAGGAAACGAAAACTCTTTCGTCGAAAGCTCAGGATGTACCTAATACAACGACTTCTAATGAATCACATCAGTTAGATCCTATCAACCTCTCAAACATGTTCATTCGCCAAGACCAAATCAATCTACTCAAGAAAGGACCATCTTTGTGTCCCATGCCAAAAGATGTTGACTGGCAACGTGTATACGACGATTTGGAAGCTTTTGAGCTTGCGGACAGCAGTCTTTTTCATTGAAAATAGCCCTGAAGATAGTCAAGAGTCAACTGGTCACCTTCCTAAAGTTCCGAAAGAAAAGAAATGGAAGCCACCACCATCAAGGTATCCAGAACTTGAACTTTTTCTATCCAGTGTTAGGCGTGATTTGATAAACCCTCGGAATATTAAATTAGCTAGAGAAAACCTAACCAAAGGAGAACGAGTTGCGTTAAAACAATTTAGAAATTCTGATGTGGTAATTCGGATCCGGCTTACAAGAAGGGGTTTCTCTCCACTAACCAGAACATTCACTAGTCAGCAGGTATTTTGAGGGGAATCATGTGTGTGTGGATGGTGAGTTGAGGAAAAATCATAGACAAAAGTTAGGGTTAGTCTGTAAAATGAGGGGGAGATATTCACAAAGCAAACTCTCAACCCCACAACAAGGTTAACAAAAGAAACAAACTCTGTGTGAAATGAAAATTGTAATTTCAAAAACAACCAGAATAGTCCGGGGGATAAGCAACAAAACATAGAATAGTTCAAATAGTGATACAAGTATAAAACTTTCAGTAAATGTAGCTTTTAACATGTAGATTAATAAAAAGTAAGACCCCAGCTGGATCTTGCTCCCTTAGTTTATATTGATCATTTTTAGTATGCGGTCAGTGGTTTGGGACTGCAGGCTCATTTTAATTAAATTTCTTCCTTTAAACACTCTGAATTTACGTAAAATCCTTTGTTTAAAGTAAAATCCTTTATTTAAAAACACGATTAGCGTTTAAGCACTACATACTTGAGGGGTCGTGTATCTAATTACTTATCTAATTATCTAATTACCTACTGAAAATGAATGAAACATAGGAAATTAATTTAATTTATCGCCAATCTGATTTCCCTAAACATCGGACTAGATTTTGCCTTTGCATAAAATTGTTTAAAATTACAAGAATCATTAAAATATTCTGAAACACAGTTCCACAGTACAGCTGCTCTGTAACAAAAATAATTTTTCATGAAATGAGTGGAAAATCGTGGAACGACGGCCTTATTATGTCCTCTTAGGTTATACGGACTATTACGCGATACAACTAAATCCGAAATCATTGCGGGCATATTATCGCTGGCTATGTTATAGATTAGTTTGACAAGACTGCGTTTATACACGTCATAAATCGAGTCCCATTGTGTGAGTTCCATAACTTGTTCTGAAGGTGTGTCTCGCGGCAAATTAAAAATTAGCTTTCTGGCACCACAGTGAAGGGCTTGCAGGGATTTGATATAATCCAGGTTGTTATAGTTCCCTCAGATAGCGATGCTGTATGTCACTGAAGGGAGAATCACCTTAGAGTATAGGTCAAGAAGTGATTTTCTGTTGAGAAAAGAACACTTTTTCAATAAGTTCAATTTCTTGACAAAGTTGTTCCTTAATTCCTTAATATGATTCACCCAAGTAAGCATTCTGTCGATAGTAATGCCCAGCAGTCTTGTAAGATAGACCCATGCAACGTTGACATTCCCAATGGTGATCAAAGTAAGTGGACCAGTGAAGAATCCCCGGTGGAAAAACTTCACTTCACATTTTGAAGAGTGCGGTGTTAATGAGTTAGTCATACACCATTTGTTAAGCTCATTCAGTACGTTATTTAGGTTACATGCTTCATCAACGGTGGATCCAATACGGTAAACTGTAGTATCGTCAAACCAAACAGAAGTCTACGTTTTTATTAAGAAGGGTAATTTTGTCAATTTGCTCTCAATCTGAGTTTCCTGTTGCGTGCAGTATTGTTTGGCTGATATCTGCACTCAGCAAATAGCGGCTGGCTGTTTTTAGAAGTAGCGCCTGGCTGATTTTAAAAGAACGCCTAGTTGCTATTAGCTTTCGAACAAGAACTTGCAGTGTTTTGGATATTGGATTATGGAAACAGTTCAGGTAAGAACAGAAAAGAACTTGAATTTGTGTGCTTTGTGTGAACAAGAGACAGAAGAGAAGTTAGTGTGTCCTTTAAATAGTACAAGGAACTACGGCTCGGGGTACAAACATTTGGCAGACAATCTACAGCAATTTCGTGAGATTGGTGAATTGCCAATTCAAGCCTCTTTTTCAAGCCTCGATGAGGGAAACGGAATAGAAGTAACGTTAAAACGTCATGAAGCAAAATGGCACAAGTCATGATTTAACAAATGCAGCACTCTTAAGCTGCAGAGGGCTCAGAAGAGGAAACTCGAGGACAGTTCAGTAGACGATTCTGAAGCACCGAGTCCTCTTAAAACTCGCCATAGTCTAGGAATACCCCCAAAAGAAGTAGCAAACATGTTTCTTTTGTGATGAAACTGAAGATACTCTTCGCAAGTCTTACACTTGACAGCAAGCTCAGAGCAGCCGCTACAAGACTGCAAGACCGAAAACTTTTAACAAAACTTGCAGCCGGCGATAAGCCTGTCATTGATTCATATTACCACGTAGGTTGTCTTACTGCCCTTTACAATCGATTAAGAAGTATTCCACCTAAGGAGGAAGAAAATATCACAACTCAAGTTTTGCTAGAAGCCATTGCTGTAGCTGAGTTAGTTGCATACATTGAGGATAATGCAAAGCAAACAGTTTTCAAGCTGTCGGATTTGTCAAAGCTTTACTCTTGTAGACTTGAACAACTAGGAGCTTATGTTCCCGAGCAAGTTACTTCCACTCGGCTAAAGGAGCGATTGCTATCACAATTGCCTGATCTCCGTAAATATAGCGAGTGAAGGGAGGTAAAGCTTGCTTTTTGTAGCGACATCAGTGTAGCTTTGCAGTTTGCACAGGACTATGATTATGACGCGGAAGCTATTAGTCCTCCCTCACTCTCTTGCGCTGGCAAAATGCGTTCTGGACAGAAATCTGAATTAGTCTAGTTACTTGACGCTTCCACCACGTGCACGGTAGAGTGTCCAAAAGTTGACGTTTAAGTCTATGATGCTGCTACAGTTGTTAACATGCTACCACCTTGAAAGTCTAAGACATTTAAGGACAATGCAACATCTGTATTTCTCAGTTATGTCATCAAATAAGCACAGAATATCAAAAGAATAGATTTCATATATAATCAATACTTCGAAACAGCCTAAAGCGTAGTACAAGGGAGGCGAGAGGCTCGGGAGTACGAAGGCGCGTGTGCGATAATGCAGCCATTCGAGTCAACTGGAAGAGCTTTCTGCGATCGGATGAAAACAAAAATGAGCTTTTTCACTATTTAGCAGAAAGCGTGACTGCAATCCAACTTCCAGGGGTGGATGTAATCATTACATCTAGTGTTGACGTGCTCAGCCCTTCTCCAGTAGAGACGGAAGGTCTTTCCGCCTGCAACCACTAGGAGGCGGATACGAGGATCTTCATCCATGTGAAGCACGCATCAGTCAGGGGTCTCAAAAAGGTCTCGATCAGGACAGTTGATACTGAAGTTGTGGTACTCGCGATAGCATATGCAAAACAGCTAGAGTTACAAGAGTTGTGGATTGCCTTTGGTGTTGGTAACCATTTCAGAT
>NC_090896.1:26567913-26595413 GCF_036669925.1 Montipora capricornis
GGGAACAGTGTCGTCACTCAAGTCAAGTCAACTAGGTGCTTAGGTGTTGAGATTAAAAGTGATCTTAATTGGAACGTTCACGTTAAAGACTTAATCAAGTCCTTCGCACACAAAAACTGAATCTTCTTAGGTCCTTGTATTTTTTACCTACTTCGGCGAGAGCTGATTTTTCTTTCAAAGTAATTTTACCATCTGTCACCTGTGGTTTCGTTGTATGGGGCTCCTGTGGCAAATTGCTCTTTGATGTGCTGGAGAAAATACACGTACGTGCCGCTAAAACCATCTACAACCTGGACTGTATGGTATACACCTAGCGACCATGTCCTAGCCCGATGCAACTGGTTTACTATTAATTGTTTGTGCGAATATAGATTGCTTTCATTAGCACACGACTGTTTTTATAATTTTTCACCTACTCCTATTAAAACTAGGAAATGGGCTCATTCCATGCATTTTACTTTTTCATTACTTTAAAGTAAGTTATTAAACAAAACTATAGATTTTGACAGGAGCCCATAAACTGGAGCCTAAAACTCCAATACTTAGTCTATGGAACGCCATTTTCACAGATCAAGCTACTTTTAGACAACATCTTAAATCAGATTTGACTTGCAAAAGCGACCATTCTCAGTTCCATGGGTATTAATTTCTCATGCAAGATTTGTGATTAGGTGGAAAGGTCTGGTTTGGCAGGAAAATCTATCTAAACATAACTCGGTCTGTAAAAACGCCGTTCTACAAATACAATGAAGCTGTACGCTCCTAGTCGTGTGCTCCTGATTTTAAGAGTTCCTTTTCAGATTTTTGTTATTGCTTTTATCGTTGTTATTGTTGTTTTACATGGTTGGGTTGGTCCCGTTCCACGCACGCCTTGCCTATCGTATATGCTGGTACTCATTTACCGACCCCAAATGGATGGAAAGCTGAGTGAGCTTTGTTGCATGCGTACTGGGATTCGAATCTAGAGCGCTGGAATGCAGTCCGCGAGCGATATCTACTAGTAGCGCGACGCGTTTTTATGGCACGGGTGGAAACCCAGAAGTCAAAATTTTGCATGCCAAGAGAGTAGTCCCCCCCCCCCCCCCCCCCTAGATTTTTAAACTGATCGTGTCTAATCGAGAAAAAAATATGTTTAGCAATGTAAATTTAGGAGTGTCAAGACCAAGTAAAAATAGGTCCGCAATGCGTACGTCTGTGGCTTACAAATTGCAGTTTCGACATTGAGTTCGCCCTTGGAAGCTTAGTGACGTTTACTGTTGGGTATGTTACTTCAGAGCTTATAGGGCAGTTAGTAATGATAAAGTGGATAGGTCGGTAGTAATGCAAAATACTTAATCTTATCGAGGAGACTTTACTCTGTCTGAAGCAATGTATTAGTTTCTTTCAGCGTACAGTGACTCTACTATCCTAAAACTACACTGAGCTTGAGAAATTGATACTTCCAAGTCACTGAACCATTCCAACAAGTTGCATACCATGTCATGAGACTGGAATTCCACAAAATTTCTATTTAATGTATTCTAATAGCAGCACTTGCTTGTGGGAGGGAGCCTTCAAATTTCCTTAAAATTCAATTAATTTTCAAAACAAAGCAAACAAATCAAGAGCTTTGCAAGGACTTAATTGAGACTTTCAAGACAGTAAAAATCCATCTAATACTTCTACAGCAATAATTACTGTAGAAGTATTGATAATGCGACATCACAAGTGAAGGTATCCCAACAAAATACTAAAAGCTTTGCTATGATTCAAATGCTATATTGATGACTTTTAGTTGGACTATAAAAGAAGAGAAAGACATAGATTTGTACACAATACACCAGGTTTGATTACTTACTGAAAAAATAACTATTTTTTTTAAATAGTGTTAAATCAGGTAACTTTGAAAATGAAGTTTCACAATAATGCAACCTGTAGCCATAGTAGTGCTATATTAGTTAACAAGTACCAGTTTTTATTTTTTCCGAGAGGGCACGGCATCGAATCCTGCAATCTGATTGGTTCTTCGCGCGGTCTGGATTTTCCTATCTCTGCCCACGGGCACGGTAACGCTCGGAGAATTTTTGTCCTCAACTTTTAGTCTCCATTTTTTGACACCAAATCCGTTTACATACAAAAGTTACTTTTTATTAGACAAGAGGTTTGGAAATATAATTCAAATAAAATATTTCTCTTTGAAACGATCAGTTTGTAAGTCGCTTTAATACTACATTCGCTATCAAGCACGCTGCGGAGAAAAATAAATACGGTATTTACCAGCTAAGGGTTGGTCAGTATAGCGAAAAACGGTGACCTCGGTCACAGTTTTTTGCTATATATATATCAAGCAAATACTCCTAACATTACATTTTGAAGTACTGTAACAATAAAGCCAGAAAACATCAGAGTAAAATGAATTAGTATTAAGGTATACCTTAATGAAATGAAACAGGTTTTTAACTTGTATAAAGATATGTTATTTGTCAGCTGGGAGGTGCGTATATCGAAAAACTGTGATCGAAGTATTGAAAATGCTGCCCGAGGGAAGCTGTTTCAAGACCGAGGTCACCGTGTTTCGCTACACGGACCGACCCTTAGCTGGTAAATAACTCTTTTCTTTTCTGTCTCTCCCTTCTTCTCTGAAATCACTTTTTAAATTGTTGACTGGCAGCGCGCTTGATAGCGAATGTAGTACTAAAGCGACTTACACACTGATCGTTTCAAAGAGAAAATTTTATTTGAATTATATTCCCAAACCTCTTGTCTTATAAAAAGTAACTTCTGTATGTAAACGGATTCGGTGTCAAAAAACGGAAATTGAAGGTCGATGACAAAAACTCTCCGAGCGTTACCGTGCCCGTGGGCAGAGATAGGGAAATCTGGACCGAGCGAAGGACCAATCACATTGAAGGATTCAATGGCATGCCCTCTCGTGGAAGAAAAAACAATTATTTTATTACGTAACTTTATAATATTGTATGCTAAGTCGCGACAGTGCAATGACTCCTTTCGACGAACGTAGCACAAACTGAAGTAAACCAGACCGTACAATGCTGGCCTGTAACAGTTAAACTCCGGTTTGTGCAATCTGCCCTTAGAACGCAAGCCGTCTGTAGCAAAGCTGGCTAGCGTGTTTTGAAGGGAAAAATGAATTCTCAATTGACCCCATTGGAAACCTGCAAGACAAAAACAATCGGGTTTTCACAAGGCACAGGACACAACTATATCACACAAACAAAAAAGACTCACCTTAAAAGAACGGAAAAATGAAACTTTAGCTCAACGATCGACGAAGAACCCCGGAGAAAGAAATACGATTCCTCGTACTGACAAAATAAATGGCTACTTTCCAACTTGCATGTACTTCGCCCGAACCAGGTGAAGGAGAGCGGAAACTGGAGCCTAACCTTGCCGTAAACCACGTGACACGCGGACAAACAAATTCCGCAGTCGACAGCACAGTGTGGCTTTCACACTTCGTGTAAGCCACACAAAAACGAAAACAGCTCACTACCGGTTGCCGTTGGTGGATAAGAATTTCTATGATAATGTGCGTCTCTGTGGTCAATTAAGCCACACCCACTATATCTTCCATTCTTTGTAGCAGCTTCGCTGCAATAAAATCGTGAAATCCAAATTACTGAACAACTTGATGCACAAAATCGAATGAGAGGACTTGCATGAGCTAACTTGTAAGAACAAGCATTGAATATGTGTGTTGCGCAAACCTTGAATATATTAATGAGTCCTGTCGTGTACTTTGAATCGGTAGGGAGTTGAATTAAGTTAAGCAACGCCACTGAAAAAGCAACAGTATTTACCAATTTTCGCTATTTTAAGTCTGATCTCGTTCACAGTGTGCAAAACGGTTATTAAGGGCATTAACTAGATTGGTAATTTACTGTATTGGTAGGTCGGTAGTAGTATCTACCTGATTGGTAGCTTAAAGTAAACACAGAAAATGGAAAGATTTACCCTTGTCTGCTCCCTTTTTCGTCAAATTTTGCTTTCAAATGTTCTTAGTTTGAAAAATTCGGCAAAGGAATGAACTGTAATGGTGACAAATTACTCCTTAATTTTGGCGCGAAATTTCAGGATTAATTTATAATTTCACATATGAAATTACAACGTTGCCATGGCAATTTTTCAACAGTGCCAAAATGGCGTCTCGTGCGCGTAATTTGTCACCCATGATATTTGGCTAATCAAATGGTATAATCGTGCATTTAAGGAATAATTTCACTTGCATTTTGTCCAAATCAAATAATTTCCCTAGCCTTTATTACCCATACTTTTCAAACCAAAATTGTAATTGTTGTGAAGTCTTCCCGTTACCGCAGCAGTCTAACAAAGACGACGTTTGGCAAGGGTAACGCCAAATGTGTGTGCTGTTTGTACAGCACGCATTTTAGTACATTTCCTGGCCGGACTCCGTCGTCAACATCGTGAAATAACTAATAACTAGACGCTCCATAAAGCGTACACTGGGTTGCTTGTGGTACTTGTTACACAAAAACAGGCACTGAATAGACCTTATTCACGATGGCCGCCATGTTGGATTTGCTATTATCATGCAAATTAGCTACTCACATCTGAGGGGGCAAACAACACAAGTTCGAGTGACATCTTAGCCACACAGATGATTTGTTTGACACTTAATGAATGTTTATAACCCAAGCAGTAAAATAGAATGATAACACAAGTTACTTCGATGTTACTTTAGTGAAAATGAACAGATAACGAAGTAGAAAGTCAAAATGTTAAAAGAAAAGCCAAAAAAAAAAAATCAAATTTTCATCAAAAGATTAATGACAATCGATGGTAAAAACACGAAAGTTTCTGCAGTCTCTGACGTTTATGAACGAATGGAAAGGGTCATGATGTTTTGTCAAAGGAAGAAATTGATCACGTGCTAGGCAACCATAAAGGTACACATGATCACCTCGTGTCAACAGAATGAACTACGGAAAGAACGTTAATCGTTCGTCGTTTTCAGAGTAAAAACAACTTACTTTTTAACCAGAAACTTCCGTCTTTGGTTTTTTATTGGTTTGTAATATTTAACGGAATATTTACATTTCATCTGTCGGGTCAGGAAGCCTTCTTTGTCAGGTTCCTGAGGAACGTATCTATTTTGACTTCAGGGTGAACTATTTACACAATCGCGAGGTTGAGCGGCCATGTAATTGAAAATCTGGACATCTATGAGATACAAAACAGACTTGCGAATTATCGCAAATCACAACGCTGGCAAGCACAAAAGCAGAAGAAATGATTAATAAATATGTAGTTTGTTAATATCTGAATATTTTTGTGTTAGAGTAAAGGGACATAGACCTCTTTCATAATGATAGCCAAATAAAATGTTCTTTTGTTTTAATGCTAATAAGCCTAACTAGCCTTGCTACGACGAGCAAAAAATAGAAACGGCCGCAACAAATTTAGTCGCATTTACCTCTTCGTCGAATTCTCATGCTTATCACAGGAGTTTTTAGTTATTGTGAAAATCTTTCTCTATTCGTTAGCAATCACCCTTTCAAATTTCAGAGAAATCGACCGGTCTGCGAATAATTAGGAGTTCTTTTGTTGTTAAAAAGGGTTGACAGGCCTACACGACTCCCTTGTACGTGGTCTGGTTTCTGTTGCCTTTGTCATAATTTTGCTCTTATGAGTACATATTTGAATGGACGCCTCTTTTAGGCGGTTCCTGTAGTACTCATTTAGCAATGGTATTTGCCCTATGAGGCTTTAACATTTGAATCTCTATACTGCTGTGTGATACGTTTTCTTCCAAGAAAATAGTAGGTCTCGAAAGTAATGTTTTTAGTTTCTTGGTGTTGATTTTCTCAGCAGTAATGTGAATGTGACCTTATAGCGTCTCACTTTTGCGCCAATTTAATTCTAGACTCGACCGATATATTTATCGGCGGTAGAAGCGAGTGATCCTTTGGTTTTAAATGTTTGACCTGGGCCCGGGTTCATTTTGTCTTTGAACGCCTGTTACATTGTGCCCTGTATCAGTGAGATAGTTGGCTCTTTATAGGCTTTGTTTGCCTTTTTTCTGCGTTTCTTAGCAGATCGTTATGCTCTTTGGAGGCGTTGTTTTCTTCAATTGCTTCGCTCATTCTTCTGACTTCTTCAGCGTGTTTTTGTTTGTGGCCATGGTCAGTAGTTATCCTCCTTGAACTACTGAAGTTAAATCGTTCTCTTCGATGCTCTTTTGATAATTGATGTCGATGTCTTTAAGTCGCTTCTTTGTCGAGGCATTAAGATAACCTGACTCTAGATGGAGTTTGGCCAAGTGGATGTTCTGCATAATGGAGCAAGTTCGGGCGATCAAGTTGCGCGTGTGACCAGTTTATAAATGCTTTTTCACAAAATGTTTCCAAATGGTCAAGTATCACCACAGAAGACAAGAACATCATTCAAAAACCTTATTCTACGCAAAAAGTAGGTTCTGGAGGTAATTTTGAGAGTAGAAATCAAATTTACGGCAGACGATAAATACAAACTCACGAGGCATGGTATAATTAATTAAGTTAACACAACAGTAAGACGCTAACCTCAATTTGACACGAAAATGCTTTACTATTTGCATAAAATCTATTCAGTTAAGCTCGCGTATTACAAAACACGATGAATTCATAAAGGCCACCTTTTCCAGCGAAATATTTTTTGAAGGAAACAACATATTTTGCTATGTGAGGCAATCTTTCTTTCAAAAAATTTTTGGCTGTCACATTTCCAATTATTATTTATTTATTTTACCTGAAGACTGTGCAGAGAACAGAGATCACAGATCCACTTAAGGTGTTCGATTCCTTCTCTGTATTTGTTGAAACCATAAGTTACCAGAGAATTTTCCATTTGGTTTAAGCGTTCTACATAACAGCACACTTGGTAAAATATTAGAAATACAGCTCACTTTGATTTCGGATCGACGGGCGATAGTTGTTGTCGAAGTCCATTACTCCTTGCTTTTAAGATTCCAGATATTTATTTTTCACCGTTAGTCTTATTTATCCAATTGACGTTCCATTCTTGAGCCCCATAAGGGTATATTTTGTTTAAAGATGCACTGAAACGCCATGCACGTTACGATGCCTTTCGACGCCATTGCAGGTTAATAATTAAATGTTCTCCTGTGTGCACCAGGGAAATCTACGCACAGAAGACTCAATGCACAAAGACACCACTTAGCAGGGGAGTGAGTGACAGGGAAGACTTTTACCGACACGGAAAAAATAAATAAAATAAAATAAATATTAAAAAAAAACAAGAAATGAAACGCAGATTCCGACTGGGTTTGGCAACTCAGTAAGAAATATAAATAAAAATACCAAGAGATGAAACTCAGATTCCGACTGGGTTTGGAAACCCAGTAATTAGGGATTTTAAGATACGGCTACGGCGACGACAATGCAGAAAGCGATGCGAGTACTATTGGTTTCCTAAAGACGAAAAATCGTCGTCCTTCACGTATGGCACGTAATTTAGTACATTTCCTCTTCGTTCTCTTTAAAACAACGTGAAATAATCGAATTTAAACTTTAGACGACAACGTGAGCATACAACTTTTCCACATTTCCGTCGCACACCGCAGATTTTTTCCGGGAAAAAATCGGCTGAAAATATTTGTGGGTCCACCAGCTTGCCACACACCATCGTGTTTTTTTATCGCGACTAACTGTGCCGAAGATTGGGGCCGACTCACCCAGAAGCTTGCAACAAGCTTGCCCTCTTTTTTCAGGTGCCAATTTCTTCAAATCTGTTTGGTCTCCGCCATGTTGGAAAAGGCGCTTGGCCACGTGACTCTTATGACATGGTTAGTGCGCTTGACTCCGGATCGAGTGGTCCGGGTTCGGGTCGTGGCTGGGGACATTGTGTTGTGTTCTTGGGCAATACACGGTGCCTCTCTCCACCCAGGTGTATAAATGGTACCGGCGAATTTAATGCTGGGGGTAACCCTGCGATGGACTAGCATCCCATCCAGGGGGAGTAGAAATACTCCTAGTCACTTCATGCTAATGAAACCGGAGATAAGTGCCAGCCTGATGGCCTGATGGGCCATCTGGCTTGTAAGCTTGTTGGAAAAGGCGCTTAGTCACGTGACTCTTATGACACTTCCTAATTGGTTGCGACGCGTGCCAGGTCCGACAGAAAATCTTGGTGAACCACCGCACACTAGCCGTCAAGGCCCGACAAGACATTTTTAGATCTAGCACTGTCAGATATCGTCCGACAAGCCCGATCTTGCCGCAGGCTTGTCTGAATTCACCGCACACTAGCCGACAAGTGAAGATTTTTTTAGTCGGTCGACAGAATAGGGAGCTTACGAAACGAGGACGACTACTGCTACGAGGACTTCATTTAAAAATACGAGTTCGCGTTAATCATATCACTACGAAACTATTTCATGTCGTTTCGCGTTAATAATGTGTAGTAACTGTCGAGGAACTAAACTGGTATGAATGGCTTGGAAGCGTAGAGAGAGCTGAAAAATTCATGTGCTAACGTCCTCCACAGAACCTTGAATTTGGTCCTTTCACGTCGTCATTTAGGAGATGACGGAAAAGAAATGTACCAAAATGTAAAACGCACGTGCAGAGCGCGCAGAGCCATTGTTTTTGCCCACTAAAGTTATTGTTTTGTAGCGTCGTCGTTGCCGTCGGTGTCGTCGTTTCGCAAGCTCCCTAATATCTCCTAGTGTGCGGCAGCCTCAAGAATCAACCAATCAGATTTCTGTCCTGTGAGTATCAATATATTTTCCCAGTATCAGACTCGGTATTTTCCCGAATGATCCCACGCGATTCGGCCCAAGATGTTTTGTCTACCAAATCTAGATAATAGGAAGTACGAACTACTTTTCTCGCTCAATTCAATTGTAATTACTGACACAGTAATACCCTATTTCGATCTTGAAATACTGTACTAACAGTTCTCAAGGATTCGTATAATAGTGAAGCAGCTGAAATTGTGGAATCCTCACCTTTAAGCGAGAATTTACTCAATTGGTTAACTTGTCAGAAAGCGACAAACAAGCCACAATTCCTCTGACAGGACCAAATTCTGTATCAATCTTGTCATTGCACGAAAACTTCCACGAAAAAAGCTAATTGAGCTTGCATCTTGTTGTCATCAGACTTCAACTGGGCTTAGATGGGGAGGAAAGGGATGGAGAAATAAGTAGATTGCAACGGGGCGTTTTAGATGGTTTTGGTGTTACGTCAACGGCGCCATGTTTGTGAACAAAATCAAACGTTTCGATAGTCTGGGGCTGCCTGCTCACGTATGTTCTGTATAAATATGTGTATCTTTTTTTTTTTCTTTTCTACATGTTATGTTGATATCTTAATGGCTACTTTTTATTTTAATTTATTTCAAAGTTTCCAACTTGTAATGACCTTTCTGTTTTGTCATTTTACCCACCTCGACCAGCCGATTCTATCCGCAAAAAGCGGCCGTTTTTCTTCTCTTTTTTCATGCAACAACTAAACTGTTTTGAAATTGAATTGAATTGAAAGTTACAACTGATTTTTTTTACACCTCCATTTGTTCCGGGGACAAGCGACATTATATGCCTTCAACTGTGCAATCTTGCCTCTGAAAAACTGTTCCATCGCCAAGCCTCACTCCAAGCCTGGCATTGTCCTGTGTTCCCAGTTGAAACCCGGTCCCGATACTTTCGGCTTGACAACTTCGTCTCCGTCAACCAACAATTTGGCTTCGCCGGTTAAGTGGTTGTACGATGCACCGACGAACGTCCACCTATCTGTTGGAGTAGAGTTAGAGCTGTGGAGGGACTTCGTTACTCCGGAATCGCGCCTTCTAAAGTGGACAAATATTTTCCCATTTGCTAAACGGAGCACAACACCCCATTTGTGGTCCTTTTAACGCATAGTTAAATACATGTCCGTTTTGTCCTTTGTAGTTTAACAACACAACACTGTCATCAAGAAGTTTAGATTTAGAGCTCCACCAGGGGAGTTGATAAACTCGATGTAGCTATTGTCGTGTCCTTGGGACTCGTAAGAGCCATTTGCTCTTCCACCAGGCCCTGGGGTACTCGATTATTGATTTCTTTGGTACTGTATGAGGTGTTGAGAGGGAACTATTGATCCGGATCCGGTGGACCTTTTGTAAGAAAAAAGATTCCGTATTTGTTACTTCAGAAAAGCAAGCTGTGAAGCAAAACGCCAAGCATATGTTAAATATTTTTGTAGAAGGAAAATAATATTATCAATGTTAAAATGGGTTAGGCCTATGACTAAAACTAAAGTAATGACAAGGGCGAGTATTGGAGCAAAGAGCATGGTAGTATAATTGCAGTGTTAATGTAATAGGAAGTCGGAATGTTAATACTTCTTGCAAACCGAGTTCAATTCCACACTCTAAGTTCCGCACTGACTTTTTTATCTGTTGATTTATGATCAACGGGAAAAACGAGGATCCTATACTTTCAGTACGGAGCGAGGAAACGAGGTTCAGTATTAAGATCTTTATTATATCTCAGAGAAACCAGGGCGTGTAAGGAAACTACTTTAACTTAAGCGAAGGTTCAAATAAATCTTCTTGACCTTTTTGAAATAGTTGCTTCCAAGATTTAAACACTTAAGGAGATTCCTAGTAATAAAAGTTGTCGTAAGAGATTTTAATTTTTCTCTATTTTACCCTACATTATGGTGACTCGAAATGCTAAATAAAAAATTAGTCACCAAGCACGTTTGGGAGATATTACTTCCTCATGTTACTCATGTCCTATCATGGACAAGTTTGTTCCATCGGTTCACGCTACGTTTCGCATGAACATGAAGCACATCTTTGACGTAATTATTGAAATAACAAAACGGGTGGTAATGTATTGTTCAAAGGAATAATTTAATGTTTGTTTCATGGCACAGGCACACGTCATGAAAAGGCACTGACTACAAATATTCCTTGAGGAGACAATTGTGTTTCCACGAGTGAAGCTACAAATACTTTTTCTCCCTGTAACTTTTTTTTTCTGACTTTATTTTATTTTAAAAAGTTTTACAGCACCGAGGGAAGGAGTAAGACAATAAAATTATGCCATAAAAAAGATAGGTCACCAACTTCGTTTAGGATGGAGACACCCGGTCTCCCGCAGTCATTTACTCATGCACGGTGAACGTTTGCTGGTGTGGCTCATAATTTCGCCAGAATCACCTTCCCTGCAGGTAATATAGAGGAAGCTGCCGCTGCCAAGTGCAGATACAGATTCTTTCCAACAATTCGACAACTTCAGAGGGCTTCTACAATAATTGCAATGTTCAGCAAGCTCTTTAGAAAGCAAACCGAGCTCGAACAACACGCCTCCCCGATATCACCGGTTTCAATTCCACCCTAGGACAAAAATTACATTTGTGTATCAGCAAAGCTATCACTCGACTTTCTTTTGCAAGAGTCTAAGAGTTCTTCTCATTGTTGCTGTGCTGTGCTCCTGAAAATTGTTCTCCTGGCGAGCTTTACCGGTCGAAAGGTCGCCTTTGAAATGTTGCAAATTACGCTGTGGTGCGCAGGAGAGGATGCGCAGTGCAATACTTAGGAATTAATCACCTCAAGCGAGGTTGCATGAGGTTGTTACCCATGTGCTTGTTCTCATCTTAAAACGATTGCCTTTTTAGGTAGTGGTACTACTGATATGGGTGGCCTCTTAGATTATTTTATTTCGTAAATCAAAGATAAACGATATAGCACTGTTTAAAACCGTTTGATACCTGAACTTTCAGCTTGTCCATAAGCTATTTTATTTAAGCTTAATTTTTACTTTAAAAGTTGTTTTTCTATTAACTGGGCAGGGACTAAGGGCATTCACAAAGATAAACTCAAATCAGATTCGAGGTAATGGGGGAATTACAACGAACAAAAACCATATTTTAACCTACGACGCAATAGGGAGTAGTGGGAGAGTATATCTTTAGCCAATCTTTGCATGTAAAACTTGGCCACCACCCTTTCTAACACCAGAATGTTCAGCTTTCTTAAGAAATGCCTATTTTTTTTAAAGTAACCCTTAAACATCTATGAGGGGTAATTCCAGTTAAATTCGGGCTAATTCATTTAATAACTGAATTTATTGTAGAGTCGATGGAAAGAGAAAAATCCTAAGTACCTTGTTTGCAGCCATAGACTTCTACTCTCATTGATATGTGATTGTGCCAAGTGACGGGTCGGAATCGTACGTATCGGGCCATGATTGGTGGGTTTTAACTTGTGATAGATGATTGAATTTTGATCGTTATTTGCAGCGAATTCCTAAATGGAAATAAAGAAGACAAATGGTGAAGCGAAGGCCGGTAATTTTTGGTGACTGGCGAAAGAATTCATGATCCATATGCATAACCGATGACAGACAAAGGGAAGAAGAGTCCACCGCATGGTATGATAATCCAATCAATAATAAAGTAGTGGAATTTGAAAAATGAAGGAAAAATTGACCCTTGGTAGGAAGGTTTGAATTGTGGTACGACAACCACACATCCCGGGCCCGCATTCCGGCGCCGTTAGAACCGCTTGGAAGCTTATTACGTTGAACTACAATGATGGTCAAATGTTGTTGGGAAGGTTGCGCGCATCGCTTCACTTCACACCTAATTCGATTATTCTAACTATTGGCTGAACTATTTGGGAAAGAGCATGCTCTTTGGCCCCCCTCCCCCATCACCATAATGTTGGTGCAAAATCCACCATTTTGTTTGGAGGCAAAATCCAACATTGGGGGGGGGGGGGGAGGAGGGCTACCTCAAAAGTGACGCTACCTTCCAAACAGTGTTGTCCAGGATTGTAGCTAGTTCTTAACTTGATACAAAGAGCAAGGATAGGTGGTTGCCATTGTCGGGCCTTTTTTTTTTTAACCGCAAGTATATTAATTCCTTCAGAGCACGTTATGACGAATTGCTTATCATCACATCTTACTTTGTCAACGGTCTGTCCTTCCTCCCTGAAGTATCGGAAGGTAACTCCATCGTTACTGTATTGAAGTTTGTACTTTGTAACCCATGGTCAGCCTGATTCATTCCTTGTGAAGCTACCGCTGTCACTTTAGTGTACGAACCCTTGCAGATCAATCTGCAACCATTGATTCGAATCGTTATACCGTGCGGACCAGGCACCTTTTTTTTTCATTCCTGACTTTTGGAAGTTAAGTCTTTCCCTGGATGGCGGCGTGATTTAGGTCCCACTCAGAAGACGCTTTTATTTGCGCATCTTTGATTGCGCCAAATTCCATGCCAAGAGGTTGTTGGCATTCTGGTTTTCAAAGTGAAATAAAAAGTTGTGGTAAGAAGCAGTCTTTGCATGACCACATTTCGTTTTAAAGTAACGGAGACACTTCAAGTCGTTAGAAACTTAGTAGTAATGTCACTAGTTTAAATAATTTATGTAACAATATATAGACAGCAAATTAATAATGGATAGCAAACATTTCTCACTAAATGGAATTAACTTCTGTCTTTACGGCAACTAACCAAATGAGGTCGTTATTGAATTTAGAAAACATTTACATCATGTAAAGAAGATTGAATTGAAGTCCCTAGATTCAACTAAAAAAACAAGACGATTTAAAGATCAAACAATTGGCATACTTTTTGTAAAAGGGTTTTCATCAAACAAACATTGTTTGCCCAAGTGCATCTTCACCATGATCTTTTCGCCATTTTGCACACCTAGGGCACTGTGGGAATTGCACCTGACTTTCAGTTTAATTACCTCATTTACCTACACGTGGGATGCCATAGGCAGACCATGCCTGAAATCCAGCCGTTTTAGCTTTAAGGTGATTCCTTAGTAATAGAAGTTGTCGTAAGATTTTCTTTAAACTTGTCTGTATTGTTCCCTACATTATGGTGACTCGAAATGCGCAATAAAAAAAAAAAAAAAAGTCACCAAGCTCGCGATCGTTCGTGTTACTCATATCATCATTGACACTTCATCAATCAAGGGCAAGTTTGTTCAATCGGTTCACGCTACGATTCGCAGGAACGGGAAACAGACCTTTGACGTAATTCTTGAAATAACAAAACAGGTGTAATGTATTGTTCAAAAGGAATAATTTAATGTTTGTTTTATGGCACAGGCACACGTCATGAAAAGGCACTAACTACAAGTATTCCTCGAGGAGCACAACCCCATTTGTGGTCCTTTTAACGCATAGTTAAATACAGGTCCGTTTTGTCCTTTGTAGTTTAACCAACACAACACTGTCATCGAGAAGTTTACATTTAGAGCTCCACCAGGGGAGTTGATAAACTCGATGTAGCTATTGTCGTGTCCTTGGGACTCGTAAGAGCCATTTGCTCTTCCACCAGGCCCTGGGGTACTCGATTATTGATTTCTTTGGTACTGTATGAGGTGTTGAGAGGGAACTATTGAATCGGATCCGGTGGACCTTTTGTAAGAAAAAAAGATTCCGTATTTTTGTTACTTCAGAAAGCAAGCTGTGAAGCAAAATCGCCAAGCATATGTTAAATAAGTTTTTGTAGAAGGAAATAATATTATAAATGTTAAAAATGGGTTAGGCCTATGACTAAAACTAAAGTAATGACAAGGGCAAGTATTGGAGCAAAGAGCATGGTAGTAATAATTGCAGTGTTAATGGAATAGGAAGTCGGAATGTTAATACTTCTTGCAAACCGAGTTCAAGTTCCACACTCTAAGTTCCGTACTGACTTTTTTATCTGTTGATTTATGAATGAATCAACGGAAAAACGAGGATCCTATACTTTCAGTACGGACCGAGGAAACGAGGTTCAGTATTAAGATATTTATTATATCTCAGAGAAAACCAGGCGCGTGTAAGGAAACTACTTTAACTTAAGCGAAGGTTCAAATAAATCTTCTTGACTTTTTGAAATAGTTGCTTTCCAAATTCAAACACTTAAGGAGATTCCTTAGTAATAAAAGTTGTCGTAAGAGATTTTAAATTTTTCTCTATTGTTCCCTACATTATGGTGACTCGAAATGCGCAATAAAAAAATTAGTCACCAGGCACGTTTGGGAGATATTACTTCCTCATGTTACTCATGTCATCATTGCGACTTTATCTATCATGGACAAGTTTGTTCCATCGGTTCACGCTACGTTTCGCAGGAACATGAAGCACATCTTTGACGTAATTCTTGAAATAACAAAACGGGTGTAATGTATTGTTCAAAGCAATAATTTATGTTTGTTTTTTTATGGCACAGGCACACGTCATGAAAAGGCACTGACTACAAATATTCCTTGAGGAGACAATTTTTGTGTCCACGAGTGAAGGCTACAAATACTTTTTTTCTCCCTGTAACTTTTTTTTTCTGACTTTATTTTAATTTAAAAAGTTTACAGCACCGAGGGAAGGAGTAAGACAATAAAATTATGCCATAAAAAAGATAGGTCACCTAATTCGTTTAGGATGGAGTTACCGGTCTCCCGCAGTCATTTACTTCATGCAGGGTGAACTTTGCTCGTGTGGCTCATTAATTTCGCCAGAATCACCTTCCTTGCAGTAATATAGAGGAAGCTGCCGCTGCCAAGTGCAGATACAGATTCTTCCCAACAATTCGACAACTGCAGAGGACTTCTACAATAAACTGCAATGTTCAGCAAGCTCTTTAGAAAGCAAACCGAGCTCGACAACACGCCTCCCCGATATCACCGTTTCAATTCCACCCTAGGACTAAAATTACATTTGTGTATCAGCAAAGCTATCACTCGACTTTCTTTTGCAAGAGTCTAAGAGTTCTTCTCATTGTTGCTGTGCTGTGCTCTGAAATTGTTCTTCCTGCGAGCTTTACCGGTCGAAATGTCGCCTTTTTGAATGTTGCAAATTACGCTGTGGTGCGCAGAGGAGGATGCGCAGTGCAATACTTGGGAATTAATCACCTCAAGCGAGGTTGCATGAGGTTGTTACCCATGTGCTTGTTTCTCATCTTAAAACGATTGCCTTTTTAGGTAGTGGTACTACTGATATGGGTGGCCTCTTAGATTATTTTATTTCGTAAATCAAAGATAAATGATATAGCACTATTTAAAACCGTTTTGATACCTGACTTTCAGCTTGTCCATAATCTATTTTATTTAAGCTTATTTTTTTACTTTAAAAGTTGTTTGTTTTTCTATTAACTTGGCAGGGGACTAAGGGCATTCACAAAGATAAACTCAAATCAGATTCAGGGTGAAGGGGGAAATACAACGAACAAAAACCATATTTTAACCTACGACGCAATAGGGAGTAGTGGGAGAGTATATCTTTAGCCAATCTTTGCATGTAAAACTTGGCCACCACCCTTTCTAACACCAGAATGTTCAGCTTTCTTAAGAAATGCCTATTTTTTTAAAAGTAACCCTTAAACATCTATGAGGGGTAATTCCAGTGAAATTCGGGCTAATTCATTTAATAACTGAATTTATTGTAGAGTCGATGGAAAAGAAAAATCATAATTACCTTGTTTGCAGCCATAGACTTCTACTCTCATTGATATGTGATTGTGCCAAGTGACGGGTCGGAATCGTACGTATCGGGCCATGATTGGTGGGTTTTAACTTGTGATAGATGATTGAATTTTGATCGTTATTTGCAGCGAATTCCTAAATGGAAATAAAGAAGACAAATGGTGAAGCGAAGGCCGGTAATTTTTGGTGACTGGCGAAAGAATTCATGATCCATAGCACAACCGATGACAGACAAAGGGAAGAAAAGTCCACCGCATGTTTGATAAAATGAACAATTTTAAAGCGAATAAAATAATGTTTGCAATCAAATTTCATTGACAATTTTCTTCGAAAAAGAGTTTGTATAGAAAAAAGTGATTTTAAAACCACTTCTTTTCACTTTCAAATTTCCCGAGCGCTGTCTTCTTGAATAATTGTCACGTGGTGATTGCCCTGTTGTTAAGTTAAACCCCGACACGTCACAATTATTCAAGATGGCGTCGCCAGGGAAATTTGAAAACCCAAGCGAGCGTTTTTTTTTTTTGTTTATTTCAGATACAAACGCTTTCATAAGAAAATTGGGAGCAATCTGTACTGTAAAAATCATGTTCTGTGGTTTAAAGATATTTTCCTGTTTTAGTGGAGGTTCCCTTTGTTGAAGGAGGTTCCTCATGACAAGGTTCAGGTGCCAAACGGTTTCAAATTCTACTATATCGTTTATCTTTTACTTACGATGTAAAATAATCTAAGAGGCCACCCATCTTAGTAGTACCACTACCTAAAAAGGCAATCGTTTTAAGATGAGAACAAGCACATGGGTAACAACCTCATGCAACTTTGGTTAAAGTGCCCCTGTGACCAAAAAATCAATTCATATTTTATTTGGATTTCAAAACTATGTTAACAAAACACTAAGTGACCCACGTTTTAAGCCTTGATTTCAAAAAGACGCCTCTTTATTTTAACTGTAATTTTCCAATTTAATGGTCCGCCATTACTAGCATTATGTTCTTGAGAGAGCTGGATCGAGGAGAAAATGACGTCAAAGGCTCACTAGTTTAAGAATGCAATACGCGTGTACGCCGCAGAATTAATATGCAGCTCGGGGGTTTTGGGCTTTCAGACTTTTAAACTCACGCTTTGCATATATAATAAGCTGCGTTCACACGCTGAAGTTTTAAGCTAGTGAGCCTCTGACGTCACTTTTCCGTGGATCCAACCCTCTGAGGTCCAATCGGTTAGTTTTGAACGTGAGTAATGGCGGACCGTGAAATCCAAAACTTACACTCAAAGTAAATGGCCTTTGGGTAAAAATCAAAGCTCAAAATTTTACCAATCAGGTGTTAAGCAAACACACTTTCAAAATCTGAAGGAAATAAGGAAGTGGTTTTTTTGATCACAGGGGCACTTTAAGGTGATTCCCAAGTATTGCACTGCGCATCCTGTTCTGCTCATATCAGCGTAAATGGCAGCATTTCAAAAGGCGACATTTCGTGCAGGAAAGCTCGCCTGAAAGAACAATTTTCAGAGCACAGCACAGCAGCAATGAGAAGAACTGAAAAGTCTTAGACTTTCGCAAAAGAAAGTCGAGTGATAGCTTTGCTGATGCAAAAGTGTCATTTCAGTCCTAGAGTGAAATTGAAACGGTGACAACGGGGAGGCGTGTTGTCGAGCTCGGTTTGCGTTTGCAATTATTGCAGACGTCTTCTGCAGTTATCGAATTGTTGGAAAGAATCTGTATCTGCACTTGGCAGCTTTCTCTATATTACCTGACCGCGGAAGACCGGCGTCTCCTAAAAGAAGTTGGTGACCATTTTTTTTATGGCATAATTTTATTGTCTTACTCCTTCCCTCTGTGCTGCAAAACGTTTTAAAAGAAAATTAAGTCAGAAAAAAAAGTTACAGGGAAAAAAAGGTATTTGTAGCCATCACTAGTGGACACAAAATTGTCTCCTCTAGGTCACGCACCGGAGGAATATTTGTAGTCAGTGCCTTTTCATGACGTGTGCTTGTGCCATAAAACAAACATAAAATTATTCCTTTTGAACAATACAATACACCTGTTTTGTTATTTCAAGAATTACGTCAAAGGTCTGTTTCCCGTTCCTGCGAAACGTAGCGTGAACCGATTGAACAAACTTGCCCTTGATTGATGAAGTGTCAATGATGATATGAGTAACACGAGGAAGTTACATGTCCCAAACGATCGCGAGCTTGGTGACTTTTTTTTTCTTTTTATTGCGCATTTCGAGTCACCATAATGTAGGGAACAATACAGATAAGTTTAAAGAAAATCTTACGACAACTTCCATTACTAAGGAATCACCTTAAAGCTAAAACGGCTGGATTTCAGGCATGGTCTGCCTATGGCATCCCACGTGTAGGTAAATGAAGTAATTACACCGAAAGTCAGGTGCAATTCCCACAGTGCCCTAGGTGTGCAAAATGGCGAAAAGATCATGGTGAAGATGCACTTGGGCAAACAATGTTTGTTTGATGGAAACCCTTTTACAAAAAGTATGCCAATTGTTTGATCTTGAAATCGTCTTGTTTTTAGTTGAATCTAGGGACTTCAATTCAATCTTCTTTACATGATGTAAATGTTTTCGAAATTCAATAACGACCTCATTTGGTTAGTTGCCGTAAAGACAGAAGTTAATTCCATTTAGTGAGAAATGTTTGCTCTCCATTATTAATTTGCTGTCTGTACATTGTTTTATAAATTATTTAAACTAGTGACATTATTACTAAGTTTCTAACGACTTGAAGTGTCTCTGTTACTTTCAACGAAATGTGGTCATGCAAAGCGGACTGCTTCTTACCACAACTTTTTATTTCACTTTGAAAACCAGAATGTCAACAACCTCTTGGCATGGAATTTGGCGCAATCAAAGATGCGCAAATAAAAGCGTCTTCTGAGTATGACCTAAATCACGCCGCCATCCAGGGAAGACTTAACTTCCAAAAGTCAGGAAAAAAACAAGGTGCCTGGTCCGCACGGTATAACGATTCCAATCAATGGTTGCAGATTGATCTGCAAGGGTTGTACACTAAAGTGACGGCGGTAGCTTCACAAGGAAGGAATCAGCTTGACCAATGGGTTACAAAGTACAAACTTCAATACAGTAACGATGGAGTTACCTTCCGATACTTCAGGGAGGAAGGACAGACCGTTGACAAAGTAAGATGTGATGATAAGCAATTCGTCATAACGTGCTCTGAAGGAATTAATATACTTGCGGTTAAAAAATGAAGGCCCCACAATGGAAACCACCTATCTTTGCTCTTTATATCAAGTTAAGAACTAGCTACAATCCTGGACTAAAGTGTTGGGAAGGTAGCGTCACTTTTGAGATAGCCCTCCTCCCAACCCCTCCCCCCCATCCTCCCCCCCCCCCCTCCCTTATCAATGTTGGATTTTGCACCAAACAAAATGGTGACCTTTCTTCCAACATTAAATATGGGGGAGGGAGCCACAAGAGCTTGCTCTTTCCCAAATAATTCAGGCAATAGTTAGAATAACCAAATTAGGTGTGAAGTGAAGCCCTGCGTGCAACCTTCCCAACAACATTTGACCATCATTGTAGTTCTAACGTAATAAGCTTCCAAGCGTTCTCACGGCGCAGGATGCGGGCCCGAGATCTCACAGCGCAGGATGCGGGCCCGGGATATGGGTTGTCGTCCCCCATTCAAACCTTCCTACCAAGATCACTTTTTCCTTCATTTTTCGAATCCCCTACTTAATGTTAATTGGATTATCAACATGCGGTGGACTTTCTTCCTTTTGTCTTTCATCGGTTATGCTTTGGATCATGAATTCTTTCGCCAGTCACCAAAAATTACCGGCCTCCGCTTCACCATTTGTCTTCTTTATTTCCATTTAGGATTTCGCTGCAAATAACGATCAAAATTCAATCATCTATCACAAGTTAAACCCACCAATCATGGCCCGATACGTACGATTCCGACCCGTCACTTGGAACAATTACATATCAATGAGAGTAGAAGTCTATGGCTGCAAACAAGGTAATTATGATTTTTCTTTTCCATCGACTCTACAATAAATTCAGTTATTAAATGAATTAGCCCGAATTTAACTGGAATTACCCCATCATAGATGTTTAAGGGTTACTTTTAAAAAAATAGGCTTTTCTTAAGAAAGCTGAACATTCTGGTGTTAGAAAGGGTGGTGGCCAAGTTTTACATGCAAAGATTGGCTAAAGATATACTCTCCCACTACTCCATATTGCGTCGTAGGTTAAAATATGGTTTTTGTTCGTTGTATTTCCCCCTTTACCCTGAATCTGATTTAAGTTTATCTTTATGAATGCCCTTAGTTCCTGCCAAGTTAATAGAAAAACAACTTTTAAAGTAAAAATTAAGCTTCAATAAAATAGATTATGAACAAGCTGAATATTCAGGTATCAAAACGGTTTTAAATAGTGCTATATCGTTTATCTTTGATTTACGAAATAAAATAATCTAAGAGGCCACCCATATCAGTAGTACCACTACCTAAAAAGGCAATCGTTTTAAGATGAGAACAAGCACATGGGTAACAACCTCATGCAACTTCGTTTGAGGTGATTAATTCCCAAGTATTGTACTGCGCATCCTCTCCTGCGCACCACAGCGTAATTTGCAACATTTCAAAAGGCGACATTTCGACCGGGAAAGCTCGCCAGAAAGAACAATTTTCAGAGCACAGCACAGCAGCAATGAGAAGAACTCTTAGACTCTTGCAAAAGAAAGTCGAGTGATAGCTTTGCTGATACACAAATGTAATTTTAGTCCTAGGGTGGAATTGAAACGGTGATATCGGGGAGGCGTGTTGTCGAGCTCGGTTTGCTTTCTAAAGAGCTTGCTGAACATTGCAATTTTTGTAGAAGTACTCTGCAGTTGTCGAATTGTTGGAAAGAATCTGTATCTGCACTTGGCAGTGGCAGCTTTCTCTATATTACCTGCAGGGAAGATGATTCTGGCGAAATTAATAAGCCACACGAGCAAAGTTCACCCTGCATGAAGTAAATGACTGCGGGAGACCGGTGTCTCCCATCCTAAACGAAGTTGGTGACCTATCTTTTTTATGGCATAATTTTATTGTCTCACTCCTTCCCTCGGTGCTGTGAAACTTTTTAAAATAAAATAAAGTCAGAAAAAAAAAGTTACAGGGAGAAAAAGTATTTTTAGCCTTCACTCGTGGACACAAAATTGTCTCCTCGAGGAATATTTGTAGTCAGTGCCTTTCCATGACGTGTGCCTGTGCCATAAAACAAAAATTAAATTATTTCTTTTGAACAATAGATTACACCTGTTTTGTTATTTCAAGAATTACGTCAAAGGTCTGTTTCCCGTTCCTGCGAAACGTAGCGTGAACCGATTGAACAAACTTGCCCTTGATTGATGAAGTGTCAATGATGATATGAGTAACACGAGGAAATTATATGTCCCAAACGATCGCGAGCTTGGTGACTTTTTTTTTTTCTTTTTATTGAGCATTTCGAGTCAGCATAATGTAGGGAACAATACAGACAAGTTTAAAGAAAATCTTACGACAACTTCTATTACTAAGGAATCACCTTAAAGCTAAAACGGCTGGATTTCAGGTATGGTCTGCCTATGGCATCCCACGTGTAGGTAAATGAGGTAATTAAACTGAAAGTCAGGTGCAATTCCCACAGTGCCCTAGGCGTGCAAAATGGCGAAAAGATTATGGTGAAGATGCACTTGGGCAAACAATGTTTGTTTGATGGAAACCCTTTTACAAAAAGTATGCCAATTGTTTACTCTTTAAATCGTCTTGTTTTTAGTTGAATCTAGGGACTTCAATTCAATCTTCTTTACATGATGTAAATGTTTTCGAAATTCAATAACGACCTCATTTGGTTAGTTGCCGTAAAGACAGAAGTTAATTCCATTTAGTGAGAAATGTTTGCTCTCCATTATTAATTTTCTGTCTATATATTGTTACATAAATTATTTAAAACTAGTGGCATTATTACTAAGTTTCTAACGAATTGAAGTGTCTCTGTTACTTTCAACGAAATGTGGTCATGCAAAGACTGCTTCTTACCACAACTTTTTATTTCACTTTGAAAACCAGAATGCCAACAACCTCTTGGCATGGAATTTGGCGCAATCAAAGATGCGCAAATAAAAGCGTCTTCTGAGTATGACCTAAAGCACGCCGCCAGCCAGGGAAGACTCAACCTCCGAATGTCAGGAGAAAAACGTGGTACCTGGTCCGCAAAGAATAACGATGAGAATCAATGGTTGCAGATTGATCTGCAAGGGTCGTACACTAAAGTGACGGCGGTAGCTTCACAAGGAAGGAATCAGATTAACCAATGGGTTACAATGTACAAACTTCAATACAGTAACGATGGATTTACCTTCCAATACTTCAGGGAGGAAGGAGAGACCGTTGACAAAGTAAGATGTGATGATAAGCAATTCGTCATAACGTGCTCTGAAGGAATTAATATACTTGCGGTTAAAACAAAAAAGGCCCGACAATGGCAACCACCTATCCTTGCTCTTTGTATCAAGTTAGGAAGGTAGCGTCACTTTTGAGATAGCCGTCCTCCCCCCCCCCCCTCCTTATCAATGTTGGGTTTTGCACCAAACAAAATGGTGACTTTTCTTCCAACATTGAATATGGGGGAGGGGGGGGGGGGGCCGAATAGTTCAGCCAATAGTTAGAATAATCGAATTTGGTGTGAAGTGAAGCGATGCGCGCAACCTTCCCAACAACATTTGACCATCATTGTAGTTCTAACGTAATAAGCTTCCAAGCGTTCTCACGGCGCCGGATGCGGGCCCGGGATGTGGGTTGTCGTCCCCCATTCAAACCTTCCTACCAAGGTCACTTTTTCCTTCATTTTTTAAATTCCCTACTCATTATTGATTAGATTATCAACATGCGGTGGACTTTCTTCCCTTTGTCTGTCATCGGTTGTGCTATGGATCATGAATTCTTTCGCCAGTCACCAAAAATTACCGGCCTTCGCTTCACCATTTGTCTTCTTTATTTCCATTTAGGAATTCGCTGCAAATAACGACAAAAATTCAATCATCTATCACAAGTTAAACCCACCAATCATGGCCCGATACGTACGATTCCGACCCGTCACTTGGCACAATCACATATCAATGAGAGTAGAAGTCTATGGCTGCAAACAAGGTAATTATGATTTTTCTTTTCCATCAACTCTACAATAAATTCAGTTATTAAATGAATTAGCCCGAATTTAACTGGAATTACCCCTCATAGATGTTTAAGGGTTACTTTTAAAAAAATAGGCATTTCTTAAGAAAGATGAACATTCTGGTGTTAGAACGGGTGGTGGCCAAGTTTTATATGCAAAGATTGGCTAAAGTTATACTCTCCCACTACTCCCTATTGCGTCGTAGGTTAAAATATGGTTTTTGTTCGTTGTATTTCCCCCCTTACCCTGAATCTGATTTGAGTTTATCTTTGCGAATGCCCTTAGTACCTGCCAAGTTAATAGAAAAACAACTTTTAAAGTAAAAATTAAGCTTAAATAAAATAGATTATAGACAAGCTGAAAGTTCAGGTATCAAAACGGTTTTAAATAGTGCTATATCGTTTATCTTTCATTTACGAAATAAAGTAATCTAAGAGGCCACCCATATTAGTAGTACCACTACCTAAAAAGGCAATCGTTTTAAGATGAGAACAAGCACATGGGTAACAACCTCATGCAACTTCGCTTGAGGTGATTAATTCCCAAGTATTGCACTGCGCATCCTCTCCTGCGCACCACAGCGTAATTTACAACATTTCAAACGGCGACATTTCGACCGGTAAAGCTCGCCAGAAAGAACAATTTTCAGAGCACAGCACAGCAACAATGAGAAGAACTCTTAGACTCTTGCAAAAGAAAGTCGAGTGATAGCTTTGCTGATACACAAATGTAATTTTAGTCCTAGGGTGAAATTGAAACGGTAATATCGGGGAGACGTGTTGTCGAGCTCGGTTTGCTTTCTAAAGAAATTGCTGAACATTGCAATTTATTGTAGAAGTCCTCTGCAGTTGTCGAATTGTTGGAAAGAATCTGTATCTGCACTTGGCAGTGGCAGCTTTCTCTATATTACCTGCAGGGAAGATGATTCTGGCGAAATTAATGAGCCACACCAGCAAAGTTCACCCTGCATGAAGTAAATGACTGCGGGAGACCGGTGTCTCCATCCTAAACGAAGTTGGTGACCTATCTTTTTTATGGCATGATTTTATTGTCTTACTCCTTGCCTCGGTGCTGTAAAACTTTTTAAAATAAAATATCGTCAAAAAAAAAAAGTTACAGGGAGAAAAAGTATTTGTAGCCTTTACTCGTGGACACAAAATTGTCTCCTCGAGGAATATTTGTAGTCAGTGCCTTTTCATGACGTGTGCCTGTGCTATGAAACAAACATCAAATTATTCCTTTTGAACAATACAATACACCTGTTTTGTTATTTCAAGAATTACGTCAAAGGTCTGTTTCCCGTTCCTGCGAAACGTAGCGTGAACCGATTGAACAAACTTGCCCTTGATTGATGAAGTCGCAATGATGACATGACTAACATGAGGAAGTAGGGAACAATAGAGAAAAATTTAAAATCCTCTTACGACAACTTTTATTACTAAGGAATCTCCTTAAGTGTTTGAATCTTGGAAGCAACTATTTCAAAAAGTCAAGAAGATTTATTTGAACCTTTGCTTAATTAAATTAAAATAGTTTCCTTACACGCGCCTGGTTTTCTCTGAGGTATAATAAATATCTTAATACTGAACCTCGTTTCCTCGGTCCGTACTGAAAGTATAGGATCCTCGTTTTTCCCGTTAATTCATAAATCAACAGATAAAAAAGTCAGTGCGGAACTTAGAGTGTGGAACTTGAACTCGGTTTGCAAGAAGTATTAACATTCCGACTTCCTATTCCATTAACACTGCAATTATTACTACCATGCTCTTTGCTCCAATACTCGCCCTTGTCATTTTTTTAGTTTTAGTCATAGGCCTATCCCATTTTTAACATTTACAATATTATTTTCCTTCTACAAAAACTTATTTAACATATGCTTGGCGATTTTGCTTCACAGCTTGCTTCCTGAAGTAACAATTAAATACGGAATCTTTTTTCTTACAAAAGGTCCACCGGATCCGGTTCACTAGTTCCCTCTCAACACCTCATACAGTACCAAAGAGATCAATAATCGAGTACCCCAGGGCCTGGTGGAAGAGCAAATGGCTCTTAGGAGTCCCAAGGACACAACAATAGCTACATCGAGTTTGTCAACTCCCCTGGTGGAGCTCTAAATGTAAACTTCTCGATGACAGTGTTGTGTTGATTAAACTACAAAGGACAAAACGGAGATGTATTTAACTATGCGTTGAAGGACCACAAATGGGGTGTTGTGCTCCGTTTAGCAAATGGGAAAATATTTGTCCACTTTAGAAGGCGCGATTCCGGAGTAGCGAAATCCCTCCACAGCTCTAACTCTACTCCAACAGTTAGGTGGACGTTTGTCGGTGCATCGTAGAACCACTTAACCGGCGAAGCCAAATAGCCCTTACGCGTGATGACGTCTGACTAGCTAATTTCACCACCAAGCCTCGACTTCGAAACTCAAACTTGTAAATTTTAGTATGAGCTAAATCCCAAAGGAGCAAACTTGTAAAGAAAAACCACGTGCAAACAGTATTGCATGTCCAGATGATGTGAATAATTTTGTGAGAACGAGGCTTGGTGGTGAATTTTGAGCAAATTTCGTAATCATTCATAAGGCCTATTGTTGGTTGACGGAGAAGAGGTTGCAAGCAAAAGTATCGGGACCGGGTTTCAACTTCTAAGAACACAGGACAATGCCAGCCTTGGAGTGAGGCTTGGCGATGGACAGTTTTTCAGAGGCAAGATTGCACAGTTGAAGTTATATAATGTAGGTTTGTGCCCGGAACAAATGGAGGTGTAAAAAAAAATCAGTTGTGACTTTCAATTCAATTCAATTTCAAAACAGTTTAGTTGTTGCGTGAAAAGAGAGAATAAAAACGCTCGGTTGCAATCTACTTATTTCTCCATCCCTTCCCTCCCCATCTAAGCCAGTTGAAGCTTGACGACAAACAAGATGCAAGCTCAATTAGCTTTTTCGTGGAAGTTTTCGTGCAATGACAAGATTGATACAGAATTTGGTCCTGTCAGAGGAATTGTGGCTTGTTTGTCGCTTTTTGACAAGTTAACCAATTGAGTAAATTCTCGCTTAAAGGTGAGGATTCCACAATTTCAGCTGCTTTACTATTATACGAATCCTTGGGAACTGTTAGTACAGTATTTCAAGATCGAAATAGGGTATTACTGTGTCAGTAATTACAATTGAATTGAGCGAGAAAAGTAGTTCGTACTTCCTATTATCTTGATTTGGTAGACAAAACGTCTTGTGCCGAATCGCGCGGGATCATTCGGGAAAATACCGAGTCTGATACTGGGAAAATGTATTGATACTCACAGGACAGCAATCTGATTGGTTGATTCTTGAGGCCGCCGCACACTAAGAGATATTAGAGAGCTTACGAATCGACGACTTTCGCACGACGGCGCCGTTGAGTCAGGTCATAGTCCGGCGTCGTCGTCCTGTAGAAATTTGAATTTACGATTCAGCAAAGACGACGACGTTTGTTCGCGGGTGGCAAATTTTCCCGCCGTTTCTGAAGTTTGTTTTTCTCTTTTCACAAGGTAGGTTATTCGAACCAAAATGCCTAACTTCAGAGAAACGAGAGCTTGTATTGCATACGCTTATCAAAAAAGCTTCATAAACGAACAAGAATTTGTGCTTTTATATGATTTCCACAAGTCAACAAACCCAGAGTTTCCGTACTGGAACTATGAAAGGTTTGATTTGGACGAGAAAACAAACGACGAGTGCAAGGCCGACTTTCGTTTCTACCGGGATGACATTTATAAACTTGCTGAACAGCTGCAGCTGCAGCTGCCTGATGAGATAACCACTTACAATGGTTTAGTTGTAGCTTCGGTACCTGCCTTATGCATGTACCTTCAGAAGGTGCTCACTTGAATCAGTTGAATGAAAAC
>NC_090896.1:26600413-26607913 GCF_036669925.1 Montipora capricornis
AAAGCAGCAGAAACGTGAAGTTAAGCTGCAGAGTTGTTGGAAATCATTGCTGTGTTTTTTTGGGTGGGGGTTGGGGTGGGGGATGGGGGCTAATTGTGTTTAATATAAATAAGTCAAATTATTCTTGCATTCTGATTGGTTCTCACCTATGATCTATTAGATGATAGAAACATACATGTAGCTGACATTAATGTAACAAGCATTTCCCTCTGTTTTTGATTGGTTCTTTCTTGTTCAAGAATTTGCGATATTCCTCAGTATGGCTTGGGTGAGCTTGGTTAGAAAGTAGTTTATCATATGATACTTGAGCCATGGTTGTTTCTTGAATTTGTGGCTTTTCAAAAGAAAAAATTATGCAGCTTATGACCGCTTCCGTAGAAACGGTTGGCATAGCAAAATCCCAACCAAGAAAGAACCAATCACAATGCTTGTGTTTACCTCAAAACTACCTTGCCATATAATAAATTGTACTACTGTACATACCAAAACACGTCATAAGAGATTTAAAATTCCACAGCTGCAGTCAATAAATTTATCAGCAATGACGAAGGGTGTGACAGTTTTGACACATGCCAGGCCTTGTACTGTGCAAACAACTTACTATACATTGTTTCTGTATATTTTTTATTTGTTTCAATGGTTATCAGCTGCAGATCTAAGTAAGAGACTGCCCAACCGCCCCCCCCCCCACCCACACACACACACACACACAGCAGGTGGAAAAGCCGGTAGGGCAAGCAACCAACCCCCCCTCCCCCCCCCCCCCCAATAGTTGCTGTAGTTGAATGATAATTGAGCTAATGAATTGGCTTGGTGAGTGCAATAGTTGTGCAAAGGTTAATATTGTCATTATTGAGAGCTTACTGACAATAGGCTGTCCAGAGTGCACCTTAGGTTAAATTACATACCATCGTAGCTTACTAGTTAGTATGAAAAGTTGTACAGTTAGTGTCAAGTGGATTTGGTAAGCCTATTTATGGTTAGCTCTCACAAGCAGAAATGGTAACATGCTATTTTCAAAACAAAATAGAAAATAGAGCTAACTATTGTTACCTATTACCATTAATTATCTGAAAATAAAAGTCCTGCATTTGACACTGTGTACACATCACAAATCTAATTTGCATAATCTAAAGAAAAAAATTTAAACTGGAAATATGAGACAAGATATTACAAAGTCATAAATGCTATCGGCCTCATTTTTTGAATGACCCAAAGTTACGAAAGAGTGATAAATTTATTTTTTTGGATCATAGACTCTATAACCCAATAAGCTTAGAATTTTGCAGAGTGGTTAAGCGTTTGAATCAAAAACCCTCTGAGGGAAGTGTGAAAGTATGCCAATAACTTCTACTTCGTGTACGAAATACAGATGACATAAAATAATGGAAACAAGCGACGATAAACAATATCGCACCAAAATATAATGTCTTGCAAATACCGGTAGTGGTGAAACAACAATTTTTATGTTATCATTTGTGTCTGGTGCCCCAAGAAGGAGCCGTATTAAATTAAAGATGAACTGTCCAAGTTAAATCAAGATCAGTATGTTGATCTCTTCTTGGAAGATGCTCATTTGATTGTGCAAGATGGAAACATTCGTCTACCTCATTTACGTTGGTCTGTTTATTCTTGATAAGCCTTGATGATCGAAAGGCAACAAGACCATTCACATTATAACCGTAAGTGAACGCTGTCATATTTCGTGAACCTCCACACATTTGTCGCTGGGAGGAAAAAAAAGGCTCAACCATATCTTGATTAAGTTTCTTGGGAATTACATACAAGTTTCCATATTCAGCTTTGAACTCATCTGTGTTGATAAAAGCCACAATTCCTTTAAGGCCTTCTATTGACACCTTGAAAAAAATATGAAACAGAGAGTTACTGTATTGATATGTACTAATTGTTTGAGTAAAAGGACTAGATCAGCCAACCATTTTTCTTTTCTTTAAATAAGCCCTCAGCCCCCAAAAATAGATGCCTCCTTGAGTCTGAAACAGTACAATAATATTTTTCAGTGGACTGGCAATTGAAATACACATTGGAGTTCACTAATGTCAAGCATCGGCATGTCAAGGCTAACATTAAATACAATCATTGTTATTATTTTTTTAAAGGTATGTTCCAGGGCTTATTCTTTTAATTATTTATTTATGTTTCACCCAGTGAAAGAAAATGTGATCATATATTTGTATTGATCAGCCACAGGTTAGTATATTTTGTTTGTGTTACCAAACTGCACAAAGACAAACAAGAAAATATGGGGTTTGGGAGAGGATGGGGAGTCTTAGAATGTGGCCGTAGTACTAGGCTACAAATTGCTTTTCCTCAGGGGAGGATATTCTACAAGGAACTGTAATCATTGCTTTGTCCTCAGTTGGTACAAGATATGAAGGAATTGCCAGGGAATAGTATGGCTTTTTTGCGCAGTTATAACAAAGAGGGCAAGGACATGGCATTTACAATAACTTATCAAATTTGCATTGTTTTGCTGTGAAACATTTTAAGTCTTGTCTATATATTACCTCGAGATCAAACATTGTTTGCCATGTTATGAAGTGTTCTGACACTTCTGTCCTTCTGTGGAATGTTTGTTGGAGCTCTTGTTTCCAGGCTTTGAAATAATTAAGAACTTGGTTTAAATTGGCAACACGTTCATCTGCTATGGACTGCAGTGGACTGTTATCGTTGAAGACATTCCAAAGCATTTCACACATTTTTATAAATTCCTGTGCCATGTCTCTGCATACTTTCTCGGACAGAGTATTAACAGCAAGCTTTACTCGCATTTTACTTAAATTATCAAGATAAACATGAGCACTTCTCAAATCAGTTGCATAGAGCCTTCTTTTTTTGTCTCTGTCATACACAGAATAAATGTGGTCCCATAGTATATACTTGCCATTTTTTTGCAATAAGCGTGTAAACCTTGAATTTTGGCATTTGAATCCACTGCTGTATATGTTGTTTCTTAGTTTTTTCAGAAGATGTGGAGGATCAGAAATAAAAAATAATGGCTTCCTGGAAAAAGGATTGTAGCACTTGCTTTTTGAAGCATTATTTCCATTCATGTTCATGAATGCTCTGTTTTCAGGAGCTCCATCACAGCATGCAAGCATAATGGTAAAATTAAATACATGTAAAATGCTTACTCCTTGCCAAAAAAGTCTGTTACGTTTCTGAGCAGTTACCCCTCTGGTCAAGAAAAATGCACAGGGAAAGTCAAACTTTGCGAAGAGGCTCTTGAAGTAAAACTGCAGGACATGTGTTGCCAGTTTATTTTCAGGTTGAGAGTCACTCTTTGAGTTGGCCAATAGAAGGTATTTCAATTTCATCATCATCTATATCGGTAAAGCCAACTAATTCAAAAGTTGAAGGATTGAAAACAAGCCCCTCTTTAATTTTCACTTCATCAAAGAATAGTCCTCCCAGCTGACCCCTTTTTCCAATTTTTGCTTTTTCAAATTTCAGTTTCATTTCGCCCAATGTTGAAGTCTGCCACCCGGAGAGAGGGGATGATAGGTTCTTGTAGTCGGAAAGCAACCGGCCACTGGGAAGGTTTAAAAAGCCAGCCGGATTCTCTTAAGTCGTCATATGCTGCATGTGATTTTGAAAACATCCTTAAGCACCACTTGATAACCAGAGGATGCCACCTCATTTGGCGTTTTGGGACAGTCAAAGCTTTGGCTTGGTCATTTAAGAGCGCCTCTTAGCAATTTTCACCTAAGATCGTGCAAGATAAAAAAATCGAAAATTGCCAAACTTTGTCACAATAAAGTACTACCAAAACCTTCTTTAGAAAAATATGTTTTAGTTTGTTTCGATAATAGAGAGCTTACGCAATGACGACGTGGCCTGTGAGGACGTCGTCATTTCCCGCCCTTGCAGTCGACGTCCTGTAGTCGACGTCGTATTGTTTTAATTGCATACGCAATGGTGCATTTTGCGGGAGGTTTGGCGGGAATTGGAAACTGCCGGTTGCTATTACAGTCGATAATTTGAAAAACATGGCAAAATTACGTGAGGCGAGGAAGTGTTTGCTTTTGAGTCATGACGAAAACCTTTTGAGTGATGAAGAGTTTATCCTTTTGTACGACCTAAATTCTTCAAGAAATCCAGATGCTTAAAGATGTGTTGGAGATACCCGACGAGATAACTTGCTGTAATAGACTTGTTGTTAGTGGAATTGAAGCACTTTGTATTTTACTGAAGCGTTTTTCATATTCTATCAGATACAGTGATATGGTGCCCGTGTTTGCAAGACCTGTTGCACAATTGAGCATGATAACAACAGAAATCATGAACTTGATTTACAATGACCAAGTTCATCGTTTAACAAGCTTTCAGCAAGAGTGGTTATCTCCTGTGAATCTTCAGAGATTTCCAGAGGTGATTCATAATGCCGGTGCTCCGTTGAGTAACTGTTGGGGATTCGTGGATGGAACTGTCAGGCCAATATGTCGATCGGGAACTTTGCAAAGAACTTTATATAACGGCCATAAACGTGTCCACGCAATTAAATTTCAATCAGTGGTTGCCCCAAACGGACTAATCGCGAACCTTTATGGCCCGGTCGAAGGGAGACGTCACGATAGTGGAATGTTAGCAGATTCTGGCCTTTTGCCTCAATTGCGTCTCTAATTCTCGTACACCAGCAGGACATCCCTTGTGCATTTACGGTGACATGGGATACCCTCTACGGACAAAGCTTCAAACTTCATTTAGAGCCCTACGCTTAACTCCACTGCGACAAATTTTTAACACGTCAATGAGCAGTGTGAGAACCAGTGTCGAGTGGGTGTTCGGTGATATTGTCAATTATTTTAGCTTCATGGATTTCCGAAAAAACCTTAAAATTGGACTGAGTGCCATTGGCAAAATGTACATTGTTTGTGCTCTTTTGACGAATGCTCGAACATGTTTTATTCATCCACAACCAGCAACTTTTTTAACTTACCCCCTCCCTCAATTCATGAGTACTTTTCATAGCTCAAGCAAAAAATAGTATGTAATCATTGGAAGCTGGAAGTATTGTACTATATTCCGCCTCTAACAAATTGTAATAATAAAATAATATTTTTAATTTGTCATTTAACTGGCTTTCTTTATCCACATGGATTCGACTCAACATGCACACAACTCAAAAAGACTAAACATCAACATAACTTGTTTTCACAAGTGCATTCAACTAAAACTGAGCAATTTTTGAAATGTACACGAAAATCATTTTAATTACCATTAATCATGATGTGTTCATCAAACTACAAACAACTTTAATATGCGTAAAAAAGATGTCTTTTTTCTCACCTCATAACATTCTAGTGAACAAAGTAATAAGAATAATCAGAGTCTGTCAGCACGATTTTTGTTAATATACAACTTCTTTGAAAGATATAACAGGTACTCGACAACCTTTTCTCATAAAATGCAGATAAATTGGCTGTTATTGACAGCCGCCTGAACGGTAAGAAATCAATAACCTATATAAATAGCAACGCATCAAGAAGGAAAACGCTCGGCTAAAATTTGCTTGACTAAGCGAATTCATCAATAGTCTTTTTCAAGCTAGTTTTTGGTCAATTTTTCGATGAGTGTTAACAGCATCTGAGTTTGCTTTTGTTGCTGTTGCTGTTGACTCATGTACATCTGTTGGTGTTGTTGTTGTTGCTGGATTAATTGTTGTTGTAAATTTATTACTTGCTGAGATTGAAATTGCTAAAACATTTTTTGTGTGTTTTGAGCGATCCAAAAGCTGGTTTTGCTTCTCATCCCTCAACAACTCTTTTCTGTTGCTCCATTTCTTGCTTCTTCATTTGTAATTCTTCTTTCCGCAATTCAAATTCCTTCTCGGCCTTGTTTTGAAGATAAACCATGGTCTCTGTCCCTGATTTTCTTTTTTTTCGATTGCCCAGACTTGAAGAGTCATCTTTTTCTTCTTCGTTTCGTCGCTTTTGTGTCTCCCCTAAGCCTTCTAAAGCCTTCATACGAACTTCTTCGGCATTTCGGCGATCCGTCTGATTTTCCTCTTGCCTTCTCTTGTTTTCTTGATCATATAACCCAGTTGCCTCGTCAGCCTCTTCTGTTATATTTTGAAGAAGTTGGTCTAACTCCGTTTCCTCTGTAGTTGAGCCGCTTTCACCTTCCTGTGAACGCATTTTTCGTTTGTGATTTTCGACAAGTAACCTGTATCTGTCCCTAACGGATTTTTGCGTAACATTAAAAGTGATGTCTTCCAAGGCTCCAAGATCAACAGCGATAGAAGTCCAAGCATTTCCACCCTCCGTGCTTCCAGGTTTAAACTTGTAAGGAGGCTTCATCAACAAGATCTCGCGACAAAAGAAAATGTCTTTCTGACCACTTTATTACCACACTGTAAAACAAAATTTAAAAGAAACTTATATCTTAAAATACCGGATTGGTTTTCAGGATTAACAGATTTTTATTTACAATTTAGCATTTCGCAGGATGGTCTTTGTCGCCGTGCAATTTAATATTTCAGTGTTTTCCCCAACTCTTCGCCCTTTTTAAGAGATGATGCGCTTGTCTGACTCAAGTTTATTAAATTAATCGATAAATGACTAATCACATCATGTTAAGAACAGAAACCCACCTTTTTTTGGAAGTTTTCTCTTCATTTAAGGCCGCCATTTCAGCACATTTGAGGACGACTTGAAACTGTCTGTTTTCGAGGCATCGTCTTCCCGCGACGTGACACAAAAAGAGGTTCTTAATTATGCACGCATGCGCACTTCGTTGTTTTTGTGCTACCACGACGTCTTGTGTAGGCGACGTCGTCATTGCGTAAGCTCTCTAATTATTTTACCTGGACGGCGACTTTTTCGGTATGGGGCCTTGTGAGCGAGTGAAAACGACTCCAAAATGTTGCTCGTTTGAATCGCTATTTTTGAAATAACGAATGAGTTACTTGAAATTCAAAACAACATGGCACAACTAGAGTAATTCCTTCACCCTTTAGCGCTGTTAACGGTACAATATACCAAAACTGGAAATTTTGACCAAATTTTAAAACTTAACCTTTTTTACATTGATTACAGAGTGCCAAATTTGTACGAAATAGCATCCTGGTACATGGCTTTCTCAAACGGGACGATATTCATCGGAATAAGCAATGTTTCTGCTGCAATTAAATTCAATAAAATTTTTGGGTAAATGAAACGGAGGATTTTTGAGGCCCGATTTCAACATGCTGTTTGTCAACAAAAGTCGACCTTTGACCACCAAAGCGGAGGCGAGGTATATTGAAATCACACACGCTAATCTCGATTTATTCACTGAACAATTCGAGTCTTTAGGTTTACTGGAACTACTGTAGGTAAAATGGAACGTGTCATTTGAAATTTAACTGTTTTGGTTCAAGAGTGACATATCCGGTAATTAAAATAACTGACCTAAAAATTTGCATACTAGTAAGATTCATTCCATTCCATATTTTTACGCAAACAAGTTTCCTTAATTCACTTTCTGTACATACCTGCA
>NC_090896.1:26615413-26637913 GCF_036669925.1 Montipora capricornis
TTAATTTATTAATTTAAAGAACGACAACTCCTATGATACTGCAACGAGAAAGTGGCTGCTAACACGGAAACAAAAATGCTGGGCAAATTCTTTCCCAAAAACTCCATCCTTAATTCACACAGATCTAGAAGCAATGATATTTCCAAAATCATTACTTCCTATCTGAGAACAAAGTGACGATTATAGCAGCATTTTTAGTTGCTTTCAGCTTAACAAAGTCACCAGCACCAACACGGTATCCTAATGACTTGCGGTTCTATCTTTAATTTGGAAAGTCAGACTTAAAATTCTACTACCTTACTCTATCATGTACGAATTCTAAGAGTTACGTTGAAAAAACCCCTCCACACCAGCACTCATTAAAACACTTACGCCCAAAAAATGTACAAACAACGGCCCGCATTTTCCACCCCACGTCCGGCGTCAAGAAATTATGCATTCACGTTGCGGAAAATCCACAAATAAACCGTAAACCAGCACTATTGCTACAAAACAGACTGAACAGACAAAAGCAAATAAAGAACTTCAAAACTATTGCCCAGTATTAATCACCTAAACCCGTCGAAGTCGTTATCAGATTTAATCTCTTCATGAAAAACAGAATGATGCTGATCTGTTGGAAAAACGCAGCATAACAATTCATTTCATGAGTTTTACGTCCTTTAAATCAGTATACCCCAAACGGCAACCTCGCGTTGTCGCTGCATGCTTCACGGTCACACGTTTCATAAAAACCCCCAATAAAGTATATATTTTCTGGAAGCTTAGGAATTGTAGATTCCGATTATTAGTTGATTTAAGGCAAGAAATAAAAACCTTTCCTAAAATAACCCTCATTTTTCAAAAGTATATAGTTTCACAAGTTGAGTTCGTTTCCGGTCAGAATTTAACCGGAAACTACGTTTTCTTCACACCTTGATCTAAGAAACAAAATTTTGATTAATTGTCTGGTTTGTTTTATTTGTTTTTTTTTTTCGCTGTTAAACTTTCAGTTTTTATAAGACACGCAGTAGCTTTTCTTAAATACTCATCACTTTCGAAGGAGGCAACAAATAAAAACAGCCCGACACGGGTTTATTGCCACATTATCGGGCAACATTCTTGCCAAATTTCAGTGAAAAAGGATGAAAACTCGCTGTAAAAGTGCGCCTCATTCGATGTAATTTGCATTTGAGTGTTGAGAAATGGTCATTTGTGGACAGCTTCTAATTAGAGAATTTATTGATAGAGTCTTTTTAACCTTTCTACCTTTGTCTAGAAGAAAACTTTTTTTAGCAAACTTTAAACTCTATGAGGTGTACCTGGAAATATCAAAAACTAAAATGGCAAAATTATCAATTTTGGGGTATACCGATACCTTACAACATCACTCTCACGGGACCAAACACAATAACAAACCTACAACACAGTTTTGCCAAATTCATTTCCCTGCCACAATTGTAAGCTCACAGCCGCCGTACTTTTTACTATCCTGTGTCTTTAAAATGTTTAATTTGTGTTTCACCTCAGAGGCTAGCGCTTCAATATTACGCGACGATCGCAAACGAGTAACAAATATGAATAACGAAACAACTGTCTCCCGGTGGATTGATATCACCTCCTCAAATGACTTCTCGTCCCGAAGTACACGGGTCGTCACGACCCGTCAACATTTTCATCCGGCCTCAAAGCCTCCAGTGTCTTCACAAATACACGATTTTTTCTAAGTCTCTCACCACCTGACATTTCCAACAGTCGGGTCGACTTTTTCAAATGACGGCCCGTCACGAACTAGACGGGTCGTCACGACCCGTGAACGTTTTCAACCGGCCTCACCGCCTCCAGTATCTTCACAAATACACGATTTTTTTCTAAGTCTCTCACCACCCGACATTTCCAAAAGTCGGGTCGACTTTTCACAAGACGGCTCGTCACGAACTAGACGGGTCGTCACGACCCGTCAACATTTTCAGCCGGCCTCACCGCCTCCAGTATCTTCACAAATACACGTTTTTTTCTAAGTCTTTCACCACCTGACATTTCCAAAAGTCGGGTCGACTTTTCACAAGACGGCTCGTCACGAACTAGACGGGTAGTCACGACCCGTCAACATTTTCAGCCGGCCTCACCTCCTCCAGTATCTTCACAAATACACGATTTTTTTCTAAGTCTTTCACCACCTGACATTTCCAAAAAGTCGGGTCGACTTTTCACATGACGGCTCGTCATGGACTAGACGGGTCGTCACGAACCGTCACCATTTTCAGAAAGTTCCTCGCACCTTCTTTCAAATAGCAACTTCCTGTTACTTTACTTTCGCAAACACCACGACCCGACTTCCGCTTGACGGGTCGTCTTCACCAAAAAGTCGACCCGACTCAGTTCGTGTGTATTGGACAACCCTCACTTTTGTTGACAAACAGCATGTTGAAATTGGGCCTCAAAAATCCTCCGTTTCATTTACCCAAAAATTTTATTGAATTTAATTGCAGCAGAAACATTGCTTATTGCGATGAATATCGTCCCGTTTGAGAAAGCCATGTACCAGGATGCTTTTTTGACAGTCGAATTTCGTACAAATTTGGCACTCTGTAATCAATGTAAAAAAGGTTAAGTTTTAAAATTTGGTCAAAATTTCCAGTTTTGGTATATTGTACCGTTAACAGCGCTAAAGGGTGAAGGAATTACTCTAGTTGTGCCATGTTGTTTTGAATTTCAAGTTACTCATTCGTTATTTCAAAAACAGGGATTCAAACGAGCAACATTTTGGAGTCGTTTTCACTCGCTCACAAGGCCCCATACCGAAAAAGTCGCCGTCCAGGTAAAATAATTATCGAAACAAACTAAAACATATTTTTCTAAAAATGGTTTCGGTAGTACTTTATTGTGACAAAGTTTGGCAATTTTCGATTTTTTTATCTTGCACGGTCTTAGGTGAAAATTGCTGAGAGGCGCTCTTAATAACACAGGGAAGAATTGGTCTCTGGAGGAACCAGTATGTTCCCTCAAGTGTTCCTCTAGAATTTTTTTCTTGCTAAATGTTTTATCACATGTGCCCCAAAGACAGCTGTATTTCCTTTCTATTGGTGCAATTGAATCATCTGATACTTTGATATGCCCCTTCACATGTTGGTATAACTCATCGGCTTCAATCCAATTCTGCTGATCTGAACAGCCTTTCCACTTACATGATTTGGGATTTTCCTTTTGTTTTCTTAAACCATCCTTTAATTTTGTTAAACATGACTCTGAAATCACTGTCAGTGTCTCTCCCTACCTCTACCATTTTTTCTCAGCATTTTTCAAGTTTTTTTACTTTTTTCTGAAGGTTCCTCATTTCAGTTGTTTTCTCTCTAAGCAGGTGCATCAATTCCTCTTTGACAAATCATATCAAAGCGAGTGAATTTAGAGTTCTCAGCTTTGTTGTTTTCTCCTACCTGACTCTGGGAATTTATTCTCGACTTTAGAGTTCTTAAATAATGTTGACTATGTCGACAAGCTGCACATATCTTATTGACAGGTATTAACGCTTCATCGTAAGGGATGAAGATAAGACAACTCGTTGACCGAATGCTTTTTTTGTGGTGCTGGGATGGATTAACTTCAACAAAGGCAGCTGGCTCATCATTTCGCGTGTAGTAGACAGGCTCACTGTTATTCTGGGGAAGTACTGTTTGAAATTGTTCAAATGAACAGCCAGGGCATATTTTTAGCGACTGGATGGCGATAAGCAGCTTATTCAGATCTTGTACAGAATTTATTCGGGGTGATACATCGGCCCAGTCTAAGCATATTTTTCGCTCTTTACCCTCGTGACGAATTTTCCAAAATCCTTTGTTATTAATTGTGACTTCGATTTGAGGATATCCGATGGATTTTCCCCCATAGTAAAACAAATGAGCCGTGTTGTTCTCGGAATTAACACATTTCGTCCAGTTGGGAAATTCGTCTATGTTGAAAGCATCGATATTGAATTTTGTCGCAAAGACAGCTTTCTCTTCCTCGGCGTTTTCGCTCGTATTTTCCTTTGAACATTCTCGAGTTAACTGGTTACGTAAGTCATTCAGAGTATTTCCTGACTCCATGTTGCTGTCACGCGATAAAATCAGCGCTTGAAGTGCTAATGAGTGATTTTTCACAATCCTTTCGATTTTTTCTCGATAATACTTCCACCTCAAGACACCATTTACCTTTCCTAAGTCTCTTCTTAAGTTATTATTCGCGCGATAAAGATAATTTGCAATTCCAACACTACCGAAGTCGACGTGCAAGACAATCTCGATAGCGGAAGAAATGCACAAACATTTTTCGTGGTACCTGGCTCTGAAGCTGTTGAGTGGAAAATCTTCGACTAATAAGGAGTACAGCAGTAATTCGCTGTCACTTATGTCAACACCTGTGCGAAAATCCAGACATTTGGAGAAATCTTTTGCGTGATTTGAGGTGTGAGCACGCGACGACGAGTCGGCTTGAAAATGTTGCCTTTTTTCCACTTCAGTAGAGGCTCCCGAAGTTGCTTGTCCGGTGGAAACTGTGGTCATACCTTCATTTTCGACAGCGTTTACGCACTTACATATTTTTGGCGAAGCGAATGTTGCTGCTCGTTTGGCAGAGGGTTTAGTTGGGGTTGATAAGCATCGCTTTTTGATGGTATCCTCCATACTTGCTCTTGTACGATGGAGACGACTGGATTTTCTTTCAGTTACTTTTACCTGATAGGCCTAGGTGATATAACTATTGATATAGCTGAATCAACTGGCGCAGAAGAAACTAATTACAGTGAGTAACAGGACGTGGATTACTTTTCCTTCAAGATGACGTGTATTTTGATTATTCGTGACTTCCCTGTAAGCGAGCGAGCGAGCGAGCGATTTTAAGTGAGCAAGTTTGAAGTTCTGAAACGCTGCTATATCCAAATATATCCAACTGGTTTTTTACTATGTTATGTAAAAGCTATCGATCTTCAACATATGTAAAATTTAGAGTGGAGTAATGTGGAGTACTCCTAAAAGAAGCAGCGGAACACGGCTTGGTCACGATAAGCGGGACATAGCTGCATTCGACACTGTCTTACTTCACTCAAAGTTGAGCAGCCAACGACGAAAATACTTGAGTTCTATTCCAACAGACAAAATAGTATTGAGTTTTGGGTCAAAAACATCAAAAATGCCTTTACATAATTCACTACTGGTGGCCAAAAATAAAGAAAGAAAACTTGATTTCCGGTTCGTCGAGAGGATATTTTTGGCAGCCATTAATTGCACCGGAAGCGCAGAAGGAGCGCTCGTGCCAGTCCTTTTCCGCATCACACATCGGACTAAGAGCGGACTGCCCGTTTCGCCGCCCTATGTATAAGCGCCCTGATGCTGCTCCGCGCGCGCGCGCCTTCGGCGCGCGCGGAGCTCCGCTATCATTGGTTAAAAGAGGAAAAATAATCGTGCTGCACGTGCGGTACGCATTTTAGTACATAAACGTGCTGTTCTCTGCACAACAACAAAATCTGAGGTTCTGACGACAACGCGAGCGATCAAACGTGAATCTTTCATTCTTTATTTTTGCTCTGAAATCGCTCGTACCAATCTATTTTTAGGATACTTCTCCCACATGGTACGACGCGAACAAGATGGCCTAATCGCGAGAAACTTAAGATAATGCAAAGTTATATTTTGAGGTGACGTTTTCGTCGACGTCGCCGTCGTAGATCTTTAACTCCCTAATGTCCCCTGCCAGGACCCGAACCCGGACCACTGGATCCGGAGTCAAGCGCACTAACCATGTCATAAGAGTCACGTGGCCAAGCGCCTTTTCCAACATGGCGGAGATCAAACAGATTTGCAGAAGTGGGCACCTGAAAAAGAGGGCAAGCTTGTTGCAAGCTTTTGGGTGAGTCGGCCCCAATCTTCGGCACAGTTATATTAATTAGTCGCGACAAAAAAACACGGCTGGTGTGTGGCAAGCTGGTGGACCCACAAATATTTTTAGCCGATTTTTCCAGGAAAAAATCTGCGGTGTGCGACGGAAATGTGGAAATGTTGTATGCTCACGTTGTCGTCTAAAGTTTAAATTCGATTATTTCACGTTGTTTTAAAGAGAACGGAGAGGAAATGTGCTAAAATACGTGTCATACGTGCAGGACGACGATTATAAAGTGCAAACAAAGAATATTATGGTATTTTTGAGAGTGGCCTATTGCTGCTTGCATGCGTAAGCATAGTGAGGAAGGAAGGAATTGCCGTTGGACAACATGTCCTTTTGATTCGCACTATACGTACACAAACAAACATTTTGTCTTATTACTTGCCGTTGTATCAATAAAAAACATGCCCCCTTCTCCATGTTGGGGCTCTTCAGATCTCATCAACAGGGGATTTAAGATTTACCACGGCGAAGTGTGCGAAAATGTCACGTCAAGATTTAACTTTACACAATCCTAAATTTTTCGCGATTATTCCATTGGGGGCGAATTATCCTAAAACTATATTTAGACGAGCGGTTTCAGAGAAAAAATATAGGATGAAAGGTTCGCATTTGTACGCTTATGCTGTCGTTAGAACCTCAAATTTGGTGATTTCACGTTGTTGTCGTAACCGTAGTCGTCTTCATTTCTTAAACTCCCCAATGATGATACATAAGAGGAAGTATTTAAGAATTTTGCTACAAGGAAGGAGATGTCATATGACGGCACCTCCTTTTGATTCGCACTATACACAACGGAAAATTTTGTTGTCTTTTAAAAAAAAAAAACATGTGACCATTTCCGTTTCAGTCTTCTAAATTAATGATAATAGTAAATTCGGAGCAAATTACGAATTCACGATAATAGGAAATTCAAGGTAGAGAATGCGTTGTGCAAGCCACAAAGGACAACCACAACACTGGGAACTCCATGCCCTCCTCTTTGCGAACAGTGTGTGGGTTCTTTTACGTCCCACCGGATTATGAACATTGAAGGGTTGCGAGCCGGGGCCTACGGTTTGTAGTCCTCATCCGAGAAGAATCAGTAGAGAGTCTAACATTTGCAGATGTCATTACAAAGACAGCACTTTCTCCTCAGTAACTTTAAGACCCTGAGTGTTAGTCAGGCCGGAGTTATGATCCCGCGACCTCCTGCACTCCGATGCTCAACCACCTGAGCCAACCGGTCAGCGGTATCAATAAAAAAGATGTCCTCTTCTCAAGGCGGTTGGGCCTCTTCCGATCTCATGAATAAACGTGATGCCCCCTTCTGTGACAACTGTACCAAACAACACGCGAAATGAGTTCATTATGGGTTTCAATCGAAATACGTTTTGCAATAACTATCTACTAATTCACGGCCCTCCATACCGAGCTAAAGCTCAAGTAGCGCACGAGTAACGTTTTTAGATGGCGGTGGTTTCGGGCGAAAGTCGGGCTGATTTTGTTTTTGATTAAAAGCGAAAACAGCGCGCGAAAATGTTTTCGATCAATATTCTTCACGTGAATGCGGTACGAACTTCATTTGGAAACGAAACTCGTTTCGAAATGAAATGCTCAATGTCACTACTGAAATAGATGTTATGTTAACCCCGGTGAACGAAAGGAACAGATCTTTTTACCGACAGTGACCCGGGGATATTCGGAAAAAATCCGAGTGCTCCTTTACAGGAGTCCAACCTACGACCTTCCGTTGACTAGTTCAGAGGCTCTACCACTGTGCTAGATGTTAACCCCATTGCATGAAATGAAGAGATTTTTTACCAGTGGTGACTCGGGGATACTCGGGGATACCCGGGAAAAATGTGAGTGCTCCTTTGCTGGAATCGAACCTACGACCTTCCGATAACTAGTTCGGAAGCTCTACCACTGTGATAGATGTTAACCCCGGTGAATGAAATGAAGAGATTTTTTATCCATGGTGACTCGAGGATACTTGGGAGAAATCCGAGCGCTCCCGAACAAGCGACGACCCTACGACCTTCCGATTACCAGTTCGGAGCTACACGAGACGACTCGTTGGAGCAAGGACATTAAACTTAGTTCATGCGACAATTGTCCCGTCAATACTCAGTTATGGCATTACTTGAACAGTACATACGTCAGGCATAATTACAGGCTTGATGGTATTGCAATTTGGTGTCAGGAATAAAATGACTGACACCTTGTCCAGCGCAAACGACTTCTTATAGTCAGGAACCTTGTTTGAACTATGTTCATTTATTCTTGCAAGATGCCTACAAAGTAGTGTCTGGAGGACACAATGTCATCAGACGTAAGAAAATGTGTAACAAATTTTCTTACAATGATGAAATGGTATATGAAATGAATCATATATGAACTGCGGATATGAAATCAAGTGAAGCTATGATGACAGACTATTACGCCTGATGACATTATCCAGTGCCCTAGGAAAGTGGGAGATTTTCTTCATATTCCGCTTTCATAACATAACCTCTCCGTATGATCGGATGACGCCATAGGGAAAGCAACTTGGTCTCACCTTAGAACACTAGGTACCAGTCCCTTGTAAAATCCTTTTATTCCTTCAATCTAAAACGCCCAAAAAGAGAACCACGAAACTCAGGTATGACAGTAAAAACGAATGCAACAGACAACATTAGGTGTTAGGCAACAGACAAAGGTACTCCAGGCTGCGACCTACGTAACACAGGTCACATGGTCTACCCGTTGAACTACGAGAATTCCTGGTGATATGGGTGGATGGATACATCCTTGTTTATTCCACCATTTGCAGTTTCATTAGAATCGCCGGGTAGGCCAGCGATAAACATACATAGTTTTACAACACATTGATATTCCCGAGTTACAGCAAATGAAGTCATTTAGTCTATTAGTCCACCAAGTAAGAGTCTCAGATTGCGATAACGCAGAGAGGAATCACATTCTTTGTAGGCGTTGGAGAGAAAACCTTTATGAGGGGTACATGCTGACGCGCACTTTTTATGAACCTCTCACAGGCAGCAACTACAATAATTAAACTAGCACTAGCCGCTGGCAAATGGCTGTTTTAGGGCAAGCCAAGAGTGAATTAGATAAGAGTGCTGATATGGCATGGGTGGGCTCCCCAGCACAGTTAAAAATGAGTCTATTTTTAAGATACCCGTTCCAACGAAAATCAGTAGTCATGTCCATGAAACATGGAAGAACAGTCACGCGTGACATGGCTTCTTCTGATTGGACAAATTGGCGGCTCTTTCTTTGTTTCCCGCGCAAAGCGTATCCAACAATAAATCAATTTGTGACTTTGCTGGGGCAAGGCTGCAGGTGATTAACACCCTTATCTTATTCACTCTTGGGCTCGTGTACTCAAGTTCATTGTCAAGTAGCCCAGGGGCTGGTCTGTGGGCTAGACAACGTCATATGATTTTAAGCAATAAGTCAAATATGGATAATGGTAAAGAAAGCATCTAGCATATTGTTCTGATGACTAGACTGATTCTAAACGATTATTCATAGAAAATAAGCCAAGAAACTGTGCAGCGCAATAACGCGGATGAATGGTAAAGGAAAGTGTTAATTTGCACCCGAGAATTTAACATATGAACGTTTCGAGGGTACTCCCTTTTCATCAGTAGTTTGAAAGCTAAGCAAGTGAAGAATGCCCATGCAACGTAACGCTTCAGTGCTTAAGTTTCTTTCAAACCACTGATGAAGAGGCAGTACCCTCGAAAAGTTTAGTTCACGTATTAAATCTTCGGGCGCAAATTTACACTTTCTTTTACCATTCATCCGCATTATTGTGCTGTACAGTTTCTTCGATTATTTTCTGCGAATAACCGTTTAAAATCAGTGTGGTCGTTAGAACAATATGCTAGATGCTTGGATCCTGTGTGGAGCTCTCATTTTCGTTTCAGTTTCGTTTACCTTTGAATTATTATTGAAATAAATGAAAAACTTGAGAAGTTTCAAAGGGGATCATGAATACAATCTCTTTCCTCCAACGTGGCCTAGATTGAAATTCCAGGTGACACCGTAAGTGGACTAAGTTTGCGTTGGCTCTCAATTTTCCCCTGAGATCAAAAGTACTCCTCCTGAGGTTAATCGCCAAGAGCGCTTTAAATTGACCTTCTTGAGCTGCGTTGCTCGCTCGCTCTGCTTGCGAGGGCGATTGGTCAATAGCTACATATTACTGATATCATTATGTTAAATAATAGGCTGGCTTAAGGCGGCCGCGAATCCATGACCCTGAAATGATTAATAAGTTAACTCGCAATAGACCATTCTTAACCTATTGCAAGGAGATGAGTTCAGTGCAATTTTAGTGTACAGGCAATTCACCTTTATCACTCTGCGGCCACTTTGGAGTCCGTGGGGAATAAAGGCTTTGCCTTTGCATTGGCTTTGCACATCTAGCCTCACACTGAATGAGAGGCTAGACGTGCAAAATCTTTTGTTTGGACATTGGGGATATGGGTCTATCAGTTCTTTTCATCGGAATGAAAATCGATAAAGGCCGTTTTTGTAACGATAATTTCAGTAGTAAAGAATTCTACATTACCATTTTCGAGCTTTAAACTCATGATTGATTGAAAGATTTCCCGGAAACACCCTAAAAGCACGTGACATAGCCCCTTTAAGGTCGTCGTTGTCACGTCAATGCGTGATGTCGATTTCATCCCCTGGTATTGAACCGTAGGTACCTCTTCGTAAAGTGAAAAGCCTCAAATAACAATAACCAAAACCAGGTTTTCTGAGCCCGCGAGACTGAGCACCTCATGCAAACCATTGTTTTAACGAAAACCGCTGGCCAGCAACCTGGTTCTGGTCATTGCTGTATAAGGTCTTCCTCTTCCTAAAGGCTCGAAGAACTGGTTTCCTGATTGGTAGTCTCGTCACACGACCAAGCCAGTCAGTGACGCGTCGATGTGCTACGAACATGAGCTCAGTCTGTAATAGCATTGGCAAAGAGAAGACCTATAAGAATGGTCGTTTGTTGTCATTGAATGCAAAGCTCACCTCAGAGTCTTGCGGATGATATCAAGTGCGCCATTATACTGAGTGATGGTGTGCTGGTTCTGTAAAAAGAAAAGATAAGGAACATAAAAGACACCCTTAATAAGACTTGACAGCCCGTGACAACTGATTAAAAGTGCACGGCTACTGGGGGTCAAACCACATTGAAATGCGATTCGTGTGTACAGTTAAAAACCTGTAAAAAAATTCATAAGCTTTTTAACCCTTTGATTCCCAGAAGTGATCAGCATGTAAATTCTCCTCACAATTTCAATGAAATGTCAGTCAGGCAGGTAGTGAGAATGAAGATATTAAACAACTTAAGAGGTGTGATATTGATATAAAACCAAATTCTCATGACGACCCAACAATTGAGAAACCTATGGTATTAGTTAGGAGAATGCACGTTTCGATCTTGTGAAAAAGTAAACCCCGTGAAAATTCTATCAGAACAAAAGCCCAAAAATCTGATCAAAACGGAGACTCGGAACAAACAGTTTTGAAAGCGCGTCATTTTAAAACAGTTTCAATTGAATAGCCCACTTTGGATAAATTAAAATGCAGTCTTAAACAAAAGGCACCATCTCGAGGCTCTGGGAAATAAACTTATACAAATCCTCATATTTATTTCCCAGACCCACGAGATGATGCCTTTTGTTTCGTTAGGGCTGAATTTTAATATATCGAAATTGGTCTATTAAAAAATCAGGCAATTCAAAATTGGGGCATCACTTACAGTATCACAAGGGCAAGTCAAGGAGTTGTTTCCAGCTTCTCTTGGGAATAATCACGGCCCCAAGAGAAAATAAAAACAATGCTTGTACAAAATTTTGGAGGGCAAACAAAGAATAGTATGGCATTTTTCAAAGTGGCCTATCCCAGACCTTTTGTCCTTTTGTAGAGGTTAGGTACCAACGAACCGAAAACCCTGCGGCCTTTTTCTCTTTTGGCGCTAAAAACGCAAACTTATGGCCAACAAACCCAAAGAAAAGAGCTCGTCTTTCCAGCACCTCTCTTCCTGCCGCTGCGCACATACTTGCGCCACTCACACTGACACGAAAAACTGGAGAGCAAGTTTTATAGGCTAATACATGTAAATACGGAATAGCAGTAAAACCAAGTGATATAATCACATCTTATTATTTTTGTATTTACCTGAAGTCTTGATCTGACCACTTGATATGGTTACGTTACAGTAGCCGCAAAGATTTTGGACAAGGATGCCATTATGAGGTATTCAGTTGAACTCTGGCAAGAGATGGCGTATTTCTGTGTTAGTAAACTAATATAAGCCATTAGCGTCCTACACTGATGTCCTTTCGCGACTGCGTTTTTTGGCGCCGTTTTCTCAGCCATTCACAGCAAAGGTGACTTAAAAATAAAGTAAATTAACAAATTGATGTCAGTTTTTCATGGGTCTGTCCTGTTATTGATCATGAATTTCGTCATAACATTGTCAAACTAGCTGTGGATCCACAAGGCGATAGCGGGTGGATCCGCAGAGTTGATTGTAAGATTTTAATAATAACTTTCAAAGCCATACTTGGTCATGCACCTGAGTATATATGTAATCTTATTCATATTAAGAATCCTTCCACGCGTATGGTCTCCGGTCTAATTCTGAAATTTTGTCATTATTATTAAAAAGTCTGTAAGCAGCAAGCTGTCAATTCTACACGCGAATTAAAACTTGAGATCAGAGGAGGCAGCAGTCCCCACTCCTCTCTTTCACAACTCATCTCCATCCTCTCCCTGAGAACTTGCCCGCAGGCTACAGAAAATTGTTTTAGCACTACGAGACCCAAAATTCTACTTGGGTTCCTCCTCACCAGTTTTTGGTTAATTGGTGTTCCAAAGTACCGACTATAGGCTTTCTTGAGTTCCTCATACGCCATGAACTTAAGGGCACCATGAGAAACACTGATGATCCTTGGAGCATAACCCTGTCGAAAAAGATTGTTAGAAATAAAACAATCTGGAATGTGCACATTTGGAAACGCTAGAGGAGTTGTAGGGCGTTTTCCTTTTGTCAGAAGAGGCAGGCCAGACCCGTCAGTTTGCAAAGAAAATGCAACAATTTGAAGGAACACATCAATGATAATAGCTCGTATTCTTAAGGAGGAGTAAAATTATCCTTGAACTGTGTTAATGCACAACGACGACGTGAATCACCAAATTTGACGTTTTTACGACAACGTGAGAGTACCAATGCAAACCTTTCTTTTTATATATTTTTTACTCTGAAACTGCTCGTACCAATTTATTTTTAGGATTCTTTGAAGCGAAAGGCTTACGACAGCGCAGAGTTATATTTTGCGGTGACGTTTTCGTCGACGTCGCTGTCGTACAACTCAACGCCCCTTCATGTATTTATGGGTTTGATATGTGGATTGGGTGAGGGGGATAACCCATATAAAAGTCATATAACACCAATACAGGGGCCATACCGGTAAGTTATCCCATACACTGTACCATTTTCAATTATTTGGACCACATAATATTTATGCCCCATATCACCAGCTTTGGTCGGGGAACATACGTACAATGAGACAGTTACTGTATGTATGTGAATAAGGTAGTTAATACAGTGTACATGTAGGTACTGGTATAAAAGGGAACCTTTGATGACATCATCATTAATTGTACACTTTGTCTAAACAGCATACGAATTTGTTGCTACGTGTACAAAGTGTGTTAAAGAAATCAAAGAAGCTATCAATCTTAGTCATCTCCCTACTTTTTAACTCTCTTGGTTTCGATGATTATTTGTGTCTGATATATCCGGTTGTGCAAATTCTCTCGTGTTTATGAGCAAATAATAAACTACGTGTCGCACATTTTCTCATATTGACAAGCTTAACGAGTTGCAGTAGCTGTAAATCTCTTACCTCCCTAAGGGAAGCAGGGCTGGCGCAGTGGGGTGAGAGCACTCGCCTTCCACCAACGTGGCCCGGGATTGATTCCCGGATTCTACGCCTTATGTGGGTTGAGTTTGTTGGTTTTCTAATCAGCTCCAAGAGGTTTTTTCCCCGGGTACTCCAGTTTTCCCCTCTCCTCAAAAACCAGCATTTGCAGGCGTAGCTCAGTTGGCTAGTTCGCGGCTTTCGGAGCAAGGGGTCCCCAGTTCGATCCTTGGTGACTTCAACGTCTGTTTCAACTTTCCTATGATTTGTGTATCTATAGCTCTAAAGACCCGTAAAACGGAGCGCTGACAGAGGGAGGGGGGTAAGGACGCACCGTCGGCTTCCTATAGGTGAAGGAACTACCGACGTTAAATAAACTATTTAATAATAAAAATAAATTGACTCCTCCATGCCTCCACAGTTTAAATAGTGCATCTTTTCACAAAGGAATACGGAACAAAAAGAAGAGTCATTTGTATGCCCCAGTAGTTTCTCTACATAGACATTTCACACTAAAAAAAATTATAATTATTATTAAGACAGTCTGTTGGATACGAGATAGTACAGCTCTAAAAATAACCAATGAGGCACCTTGTAGCAAGTTAGCTAATTAACCCAACGCCATATCTCACAAACGCAAATGGATTAATAACATGTTTATTCTTGTTTTAAAACAATTGGAAACGTTTGCTTTCGGTCACCAACTTTTCACCTGGGTAACACTTGGCACCATCGTACATGTACATGTACGTTATAAAGACAGAATGAGCTGATAGCTGGGATGGTAATGGTCATGGTAATGGCTTTATATACCGCTCGTAGTACACCGATTTCATGGTGGTTTATAATTCTCAGAGAGATAAGCAACCGACACCCCTTCTCTTCACAAACACTGTGTGGGTTGTTAGGTGATTCCCGAGAAATAGAAGTCGTCATAGATTTCCGATGAAACTTCATACAACGTTGCAACATGTCGAGGAAATGATGCAAACGTAACAAAAAAGGGGGTCACCACGCTCGTTTCCATGGTACGACACTGACAAATGAGGCAAATTGAGCTAATTTGACTATTGCCGCGCTCCCCCAATGTTGGACAAATTTAGTTCGATTCTATGAATGAATCAAACGTATAACGCAGAGCGTGTTGTCACTCTATGGTTAATTCAAGTACGTAAATGAAAAAAATTATTTCAATGCCTTTGTGAGTACTTAACACTCCAAAATAGACTTAACTTGGGTGTGGGCTTTTCGACTCGTAATGGCTCCTTCCGTAAAATTTTATGAAATTGCCTTGCAAAGAAATGGCCATAGATTTTCGCTGATTTTTCCACGACTCAATGAAGACACCGTTCTCAGCAAATATAAGAAATAAAAAAAAATCGGGTCACCCACAGGCTCCCCAAGCTGAAAATACGTGGTGTATGCGACAGCTTGTGTATATAGAGAATTGTATGGGAAAATCACCGATCGTAAAAAAATTGTGTAAATAACTATCTCATTTGAAATAAAGTTTTCCTACCTCAAATGTGTGACGAACTTGTCTCTTGTGCCGAGTTTTAGAGCCATTCTGACGACGTTTAGTGAAGTTATCCGGAAACGGTTACTAAAAGAATAGGAAGGCCGACCACTCCATCCATCGCTGGCCAGACCTCACTCCCCAAATCGTTTTCTCCTCAACAGGAAAAGTCCCGAATCGCAATAAAAACAACAGTTCCATAAAGCCCAATAAATTTCACTCCAAATACGTGTGTTTCGGTGGCCGAAAGACTCGTGAAGAACGAAAACTTTGCCTGAAAATTCACTTCTTCGGCTTTCCTCAGAGGCTTGTGACCGGGCAGTCAACAACGGCCGCTCGCGAGCTGGTTTCACCCTCAACTCTGATTGGAGGGTCGTGTTGCTAGGGCGCGGTCAAATTTAAATGGACCAATCAGAGTCAAGAAAATAGCAAAACCTTGATGGATTTATGGCTTGGCGTCAATGAAAAACCGCCATTTTGTCAATGCCCGCGCTACTGCGCGCGCCAAAGACGCAAGAAATTATGCGCACTAGGGTTGCGCAATGCAAAACCAGGGAATCACCTTAAACGTCCCACAGTATTGATCAATAGCAAGAGATGGGAGATGGGACCTACAGTTTATGGTCCTTATCCAAGAAGACTTGAAAGTCTAACCAGTTGCACGTGAAATTACAAGGGCAGCACTTTCTACTCAGTTATATTTAAGACCCTGCATGTTGGTCTGAAAGAGTTGTGAACCTGCGATCTCCTGCACGGAATTCCGATGCTCAGCCAAGAACAAGTCAGAGAGAGATCAATATGTATGTAAGACAGTAGTGAAGCTAATCCGATTGCTATAAGGGACGGACCATTAGAAAAGTGATGGGGGGGATGGCGAAAAAACCAAAAAAAAAATTCATGCAAGGGAAAATGCCAAGAAAAAAAATTCACGTAAAGAAGAAGGTAAAGAAAAAAAATTCATGCAGAAGGAAGGTCCAATTGTGACTTTTATTTACAGTCCATTTTACAAAACGTTTGACAGACGATTTGCGAAGTTCGTTGTAAATTTCATTAGTTCGCTTCGAACTTGGGAATTTCAATACGTAACTGTCAATCAAAGGGCAAACTTTGAAAGTGTTAAAGAGGGTTGACAGCCCTACACGACTCCCTTGTACGTGGTCTGGTTTCTGTTGCCTTTGCCATAATTTTGCTCTCTTGATCAGTACATATTTGAATGAACGCCTCTTTTAGGCGGTTCGTGTAGTATTCATTTAGCAATGGTTTTTGCCCTATGAGGCTTCACATTTGAATCTCTATACTGCTGTGTGATACGTTTTCTTCCAAGAAAATAGTTGGTCTCGAAAGTAATGTTTTTAGTTTCTTGGTGTTGATTTTCTCAGCAGTAATGTGATTGTGACTTTATGGCGTCTCGCTTTTGCGCCAATTTAATACTAGGCTCGACCGATATATTCATCGGCGGTAGAAGCGAGTGAACTTCTGGTTTTAAGTGTTTGACCCGGGCCTGGGTTCATTTTGTGTTTGAACGCCTGTTACATTGTGCCCTGTATCAGTGAGGTAGCTGGATTCTTATAGGCTTTGTATGCGTTTTTTTCTGCGTTTCTTAGCAGATCGTTATGCTCTTTGGAGGCGTTGCTTCTTTTTAATTCTTTCACTCGTTCTTCTGACTTCTTCAGCGTGTTTTGGTTTGTGGCCATGGTCAGTAGCTGTCCTCCTTGAACCTCTGGAGTTAATTCGTTCTCGTCGATGCTCTTTTGATATTTGATGTCGATGTCTTTACGTCGCTTCTTTGTCGAGGCATTAAGATAACCCGACTCTACATGGAACTTCTCTGATATATTATTTGGTCAGGCAAGACCGCGGTTTCGATCCTATCATGTGGATTTCATCAGTTGCCGATAGCTTGATTCAAGGTGAAGAGCTTTGTCTCTCTTTGTTTCTCATGTGTATACATCATTCTCACATTCGCTCAAAATAAAATTTGTAATAAATAAATATTCGAATTTGGTATCTTTGTAAATATTCTATAAAATTATTTGTGCCCACAATAAAAATTAGAGGATGGGTCTTATCGCCTCTTATCCAAGTGGCTGTCACAAAATTCCTTTTTCTTTAGTTCTTTGTTTCGTTAGTTCATAGTTTATTCCGCTCGTGTTAATTACTTAGTGTTAATTTCGTATCGTAGTTTACCGCAATTAGTACATTAGAGAATAGTTTGTTAGTCTATTTGTTCTTTTAAGTCTCCATTGTGGAGATGCTTTTGTAACTTTTGGTTCGTTAGGGTCGTGTTTTAACAATAGGTTTTTCAATAAGTGTTGATGTGGAGTGCATTGTTATGTAAAGATATAAATGTAAGTAGCGTGTTGTAAAGGCGGTTGGAAAAAGGTCAGTTGACGAGAAGACTGCTAGGAGAAGGAAAGCCGGAGAGAAGTCAAAGTGGAAAGGTGAAAGTTTAAAGAAAGTGGAAAAGAGAAACACTGCCAAGAGTCATTGGTGGGAGCCGACCGCGAAATTCCCAGACAAAACTCCTTTGTCGGCGGTGGCAAATATATTTATAGAGGAAGTTTTTGGAGGAAAAGTTCGGCGACGAAAGTGAGAGTCTTGTGGACTGACAGAAGACGTGACTACGTTCGTTGGTTTGCTGAAAGTGGAAGTGGATGGTTGCAGGATTAGCCGGTTGGACTTACAAGAACCTTGAGAAGGCACAAAGGCTGACGAAGAACTGAACTTATTGTCTGTAAATATTAAAGTAAAGTATTTAGTTCATTTTGTATTGTCGTTTAAGTATATATTAGCATTAAGTAAATCTAAGTAAGATTAGTTAATTTAGAGATAGTAACTGTCATAACTGTTTTACTTGTAGTTAACTTTTATCTTTAATTAAAGTCGTACGCGTTTACTAAAAATTTATGCTGTGTTGCGGGTTTGTGGGAAGGGGTGTGAAATACGTTGCTTTACCCTTAGTTTTCTCTTATTTTCTTCTCGCTATTTCGCGAGACCCAGGGGATCGCGAACCGTCACATAATTTTTGGTGTCAGGAGTGGGATAAGATTTCCCCTGGTGCTTGTATCTCACACCTCAGACACAATCGCGGAGCACAGCTACTCTTTATGGCGACGAATTCTGACTATGGCTCTTGGACATTAGAAGACCTAAGAATTGAAGCTAGCAGAAGATCTATTGCTTACATTAGTAAGGATGGTATCAAGACATTAGCGAGTAAACTTAGGGTGCATGACAAACTTATGACGCAGATAGAGACAGACTCGATAGAGGGAATTGAGCCCATCGGTACAGGCGAGGAGCCTGTGAGCGGTATTAGTTTTGAGCAGCGGTTACGATTACAAGAGTATGAACTGCAAACGCTGGAATTGCGAAGAAAGATTCAGCAGGAGGAGAGAGAGGCGGAAAAGGAGAAACGAGCGTATGAAAGGGAAAAATGGGAATACGAGAGGCAAAAAGCGCGCGAGGAAGAAGAGAGAATAATTAGAGAGGGGGAACGAATTAGATTACTTCGAGATGAGAGTGAACAATTTGCCGTCAGGGAATCGGAAAGGATTCAATCAAGTGCTAGAAGGCCAAAGTTTATAAAGGTCAGAGAAATGCGAGACAACGAGGATATAGACGACTATTTTAGAATTTTTGAGATGACCGCAAAGGCACAGTCTCTACCAGAAATTGAGTGGATTGGTAACCTGGTACCCAAGCTCACTGAGAAGGCGAAATCAGTTTACTTAGAGATTCCGGACCCCAAGTGCCAAGATTATTATGAGTGTAAGTCAGTGATTATCAAAGCCTACCAACTAACTGCTGATCATTACAGGTATAGGTTCCGAACATCAGAGAAGCTACCGGACGAAGATTTTGTGCAGTGGGCCAATCGTACAAGACGATATTTAAATCGTTGGATGGACGTTGCGGGGGCTACAGGTGACCCGGAGAAGATTTCAGAGCAGATCATGATTGAGAGGCTTTTGGACGCGGTAAGTCCCGAACTTAGAGCATGGTTAAAGGAACGCAAACCTGTGAATGCTGAAGAACTTGGTAATATGGCAAATTTACACGTGCAATCGCGTAAGGGTCCCCTTGTTGATGGTAGGTACGCGCCATTCGGTAGTCAGGGTTTTAAACAAAAAAGGAGCTCAGTCGTTCCAGTACAGAAAGAAACTCAGAGGTCATTCACACAATCCAAGATCCACCCCTCCCCATCCAGTAGAAGTGCAAAGCCAAAGCCTGAGATAACTTGTTTCAAGTGTGGTCAGCTTGGTCACATGTCTTTCAACTGTAGCAGGGGCCGAATTAAGCCTCCCCAGGGTTCCTTGTTATGTATGACACCCCTAGAACCTAAACGACCGCAGTTTCCACCTTGTAACGTTAGAGGCAAGATAAGTGGGATACCTGCAGAGATGGTCGTAGACTCTGGTTGTACGAGGACCCTAGTACATGAAAGATTTATGGTTGACAAAGATTCCTTCACAGGAGACGAGATTACAGTCCTAACTGCATCGGGAGAACGCCTTATAGTCCCTTTAGCTTGGGTTCAGTTTGAAAGCGGTCAGGGTGAACATTTAGAATTAGTGGGAGTTTTGAGTAAACTACCCGTTGATTGCCTGCTCGGCAGATCGTCTTTCGGGCAAACACTTACTAGAGACGATGTTCTTAGACAGTGGGAGAAAAATGTTTCGGTGGACGGCTCCAAAGGTGTTGAAGCCTTTGTGCTAACGAGGCGACAAAAGGCGCTTGAAGAGGCCCAGCAGCGAGCCGATAGTTTGGTTGACCGCGAAAATGCACTCGCACTTAAAAATCTGTCGGAAAGGGAGTCTAAAAAAAATGGTCTTAATGAAGGCGACTTGCGAATACTTTTCGGGGACAAAGACGTAGGTGAGGAAGCGTGTGAGAACTCGGTTGAGCTCTCGGATAGTGACTCAGATGAGGATACACGTGCGGATCATTTACCCCTCAATATTCTCGATAGAAATAAAGAACAGTTAATAAAAGACCAGAATTCAGATGTGACCCTCTTAAAAGCGCGTAATGGAGCTACTTACAGGGACCCCATGGAAACAGACGGTTTCTTTATCAAGGGAGGGTTACTCATGCACCGCAGGTTCAACAAAAGCGTACACAATGGAGTCAGGTTTGTTGATCGGATTGTAATCCCTGAATCTTACAGAACCGAAATTCTCCGTATTGGTCACACTATACCCCTTTCAGGACACATGGGCACCTCAAAAACGTTAAGTCGCATAGGGACCCATTTTTATTGGCCTGGTCTCGCCTTCGACATTCGTAAGTACTGTGCCACCTGCCCACAATGTCAGTTAGTGGCCAGGAAGTTGAAGTCAAATAGGGCCCCCTTGAGCCCCGTAGCGTTCGTGACCGAACCTTTCAGAAAGATTGCAATCGACATTGTAGGAGAATTGCCACGGTCCAGCACTGGCTATAAATATATTCTTACCATTGTAGACTATGCTACTCGTTATCCTGAGGCCATTCCCTTGAGGAGTGTTAGTTCCAAAACCGTCGCGGATGCACTTGTCCAATATTTCTGTAGAATGGGAATTCCCCAAGAGTTAGTATCTGACCAGGGATCCAATTTTGTGGGCCGACTTATGACACAACTATATGAGCAATTAGGCATTACAAAGATCAAAACATCGGTTTATCACCCTGAAGGAAACGGTTTGGTTGAGAGATTTAATGACACGCTCAAGGCGATGTTAAAGAAATTTGCGCAAGAGCGGGTACAAAGCTGGGATAAGTTCCTTCCTTATTTGCTTTCGAGTTGCTTTTTGGACGTTGTTGTCCCCTTTCGAGTTGCTTTTTGGACGTACAGTAAGAGGTCCCCTCTCAGTAATCAAGGAGTCGTGGCTTGGGAAGGAAATTAAATCTGAAAGGAACCTTGTGAGTCATGTCCTTGAAATTCGCAGGAGACTGGCAATGATGCAGCGTCTGGTACAAGATCGTATGAAGAGAGTGCAAGGTACTCAGAAACGATTGCATGACGTTCATAGTTCCACACGTAGTTTAAAAGTCGGTGACAAGGCATTGGTTCTTCTTCCTACTCCAGGGAGTAAGTTGGAAGTGCATTGGCAGGGCCCATTTAAAGTGACGAAGGTTTTCAATGATGGTTTGCACTATGAGATCGACACCGGTAAGTCCCACAAACAACACCGAGTCTATCACATTAATCTATTAAGTAAATGGCAGAGTAGGGACGAGACGGCTTCCTATATAATGTCAGAATCTTTCGAAACCTCTTTACCACATGAAAAATGCATATCCCCATTTTGCAAAAATGAAACTTGGGAGGATGTTATCATTTCGGATGCTTTAACCAAGGACCAGAAAGATCAGGTGAAGGACCTTTTACGAAAATACGCAGATGTCTTTTCTGGTAACCCCAGTGTCACTAGCGTAGCGACACATCGGATTGACACGGGTGACTCTGCACCAATACGTTGTTCTCCCTATAAGGTACCTCAGAAACTAGAAGAAGTCGTAAACAACGAAATAGAAAACATGTTAAAAATGGGTATCATTCGCCCCTCAGCCAGCCCCTGGGCCTTCCCTGTCGTTGTCGTCCCCAAACCTGATGGTACCATACGACTTTGCGTCGATTATAGAAAACTTAACAGTATTACTAAAATGGATGCCTACCCGGTTCCATCTACGGACCGCATGATTGAGAAAATAGCCTTGGCTACGTACATCACCACCCTTGACCTCACTAAGGGATACTGGCAGATTCCTCTAGATAAATCAACAATCGAAAAATCAGCTTTTATCACCACAAAAGGATTATATGAATTTCTGGTCATGCCTTTTGGTATGAAGACTGCCGGGGCCACTTTCCAACGAATGATGTCGGATGTCGTTTTAAAAGGGTTTAATTTTGCAGGAGCCTACATTGATGATCTTGAAGTAGACACACACACTTCCTTTTCACAACATCTAGTGGAACTTGGCCAGGTTCTGCAACGATTGCGGGAGTGCAGCCTATGCGCGCGCCCTTCTAAATGTAAAATTGCTATGGAAACAGTAGATTTTGTGGGTCATCGTGTTGGAAAAGACAAGATTGAACCACGTTTGGCTTTGGTTAAGTCGATAAAAGAGTTCCCTAGACCTGAAACCAAAAGACAGATTAGATCGTTCCTTGGACTTGTCGGCTAC
>NC_090896.1:26642913-26650413 GCF_036669925.1 Montipora capricornis
TTGCCAGTGATTTCACATGCCTGTATTCCAGTACATAACTTGAAACCTTCAAGCTCTTTGATCAGCTTTGATAATATTACATTCTGCATTGATCTTCGATATTTCAGGTACAAAGGATGATCATCGACTAAACAGCATCCATACACTTTAACATTAAACGCCAGACTGTCATCTACGATAACTTCAAGATGAGGCAGCATATACGGCTCTACCATCTTTTTGAAGACAGCTTTGGCAACACTAAACTTCGAAACCCAGTCAGCAAGACATTTCAGTCCCCGTGCTCTGTTGCTTAGTTCTTCCAACGATTTGTAACATGAGTTTGATGAAGGAGTAACTTGTAGTGGGCGATCTGGTAGTGGACGTCTGCTTGAAATTGGTTCGATTTCGTGACTCTCCTTTGGCATGTTAAGCGTCGGTATAGCTCCAAAAACCAGTCTTTTCTTGATCATTTTTTTGGAATGGACTGCAAAAACAATAAAAAGGATACAATTATTTATTAAAGTAAAAATACAGAGCCGCAGACGTTTTATCAACAACGTATAGTACAACAAGGTGCGCTAGGACGCGCTTTGAATGCAATGTTTATAGTCACGCTACTACACGCACGATTTATCAAGAAATACATATTTCAATTTCTTCATCCTTGAAATGCTTTTCGCAAGTATAGACTTTGCCTCCATTGATTTGTCATCGAAAATCTTTGCCCACTTCCCTCGTTTTCTTGAGTTCTCCAAGCCACTCATCACGCCATCTCTTGTGTTTATCATCCTTCGCCGAGGGCAACTTAAAAATCCCGATTCCTATAGTTCTACGACAGGAACCACATCCAATTACGGCGCAGTTAACGCCAGGCATGCCGAAGATTATATTTATCACTAAAACGTACTCAAAAAAACATTACTTTCTCTATAAACTGTGAAAAACCAGGATCATTCGAACAAGCTCACATACTAGCCGCCATCTTAAAATCTATGTGTGCACCATCAAAATCACGTGACATACCAAAAACCTCAACAAAGAGTACTCCCTTTGAAGTTTGCGGGCCTTCATAACCATTCCCCTCTACTAACTATGGCTTGACAGTACAACAGGTCAAAACGTCCGGCTTTTTGCCTCAAACGAACACCAAATAAATCAGTCAAGACCATTCCATTTCTGCATGATGAAGCGCTATTTTTCCAAAAAACGTGCCAGCAGTTGAGCATAATAATAAGATCCTGCCAAGAAGTTGCTTATTTGGGGCTTGTAGCCCTCACCGGAAGATTTCCCCTATTGTAGGTCCAAAAGATAATTTCAGCTTTTGCTGAACATCTTTGTAGTTGAAATCTTGTTCGCGTCACCAAGCAAGTTGTTGTTACTTTCGATAAATAGCAAGACTTCTAAACTCTACTTGAGGACAGTAGTGCTATGCACACGTTTGACCCACATTTTCCGATTGGAAATGGAGGCTTTTGATTAATCTCCACAACACCACAATGCTGCTGTCACTGTTCTTTAGGAAAAGGTGCACATAGCCCCAAACCCTGTGGACTTGAAGAACTGCATTGATTTTGATACCTCCGCTCCGATCCTCTACGACTACAAGGTAAGAAGCAGGTTGAGCAATCTGCTTGTCCCTTTTGTTGTCATTTTCGCAGATCAGCGTCGTCGATGCCAACAGAAGTAATCAAGTGCTACTTTCGCTCATGGGTAAGGCGAGAGAGACCTTGTTAGGCATCCTTCACGAGGATGGCCATTATCACACCATCAGCCTCTTGCCGCGCTTCTTTCGCAAGAGCTACTTTTGCGCTCGATGCCTGATCCCATACGATCATCAAGGTCAGCACGCTAGCCCCGCAAACAAGACCAATCATTGTGGCCCCTGTTTGAAGGATGGATACGAAGATCGCGCTGAGACATACTATCGGTCTGCGTCCTTACTCGGCGAACAATGTGGCCGTCTGTTTTATGGGAAAGCACGTTTTGATGTACATGGAGCTGTGACTCACGAAACACCCCACACCACCTTGGAGTAACCAGCAATGTGGTAGATGCGACGTAAGGTCGTGGGTTTCGTCGTCTCCTCCGTGGTTACAAAGAGTTTAGGGAACATATTTGCGGAAGTCAGCATTGATTTTTCCTGCTGGTACGTTCAAATTGTTTTTTGTTTTTTTCTTTTGCTGCACCACTGTAGGCGTCCTTGTTATTATAGAAGCGATGTAACTGGTTCCATTCCAACATGACTGCAATCAAATTGACTTTGTGAAACAAGAGTAAGATAACTATTTCACACCACCTCACTATCAGGTCAAGGTTCCTTGGTAAAAGTGCTTATTAAGAGATTAATAAACTTTTTCGGCAATTGATCAAAAACCAGCATTTAGACTTATTATTTAGATTTAAAGTAGTAATTCTTTGATTGGACTCACGCGATAAGACGACCATGTTGGTGCCGAAACAATAGAAAAACGTAGCTCAAGTTTTGCATAATAATAGAGTCAAATTCCTAAAAGACTTCTTCGTTATTTTTCTTTGCACCAACATGGCTGCCGTGACGTCATCTGCAATCGAAGAATATAAGCGCCTCATTAGCAGGTCAAGGTCTCCTCGAAAGATGGCTAATTAGTTAACTTGTTAAACCCTCATTTACACTAGCAATTTTCCCTTGACAAGTCCACTTGTCAATGAAAACTTGCCGACTGTACACACTACCAAGTTCTCTTTGACATATTTTTCCTTGACAAGGTTTCCTTGGTAATGTAAATGTAAAATATAACAAGTTTTCCTTGACAAGTACACTTGACAAGTAATTTAGTCTAGCAAATATCGTCCTTGACAACTGTCCTTCTTCAAAAACTAGCATGCAAGTTTTTGAATAACGACACTTGTGAAGGAAAAAAACTGTCATATTTTTCCATTTACACTGCCAAGGAAAACTTGTCAAGGAAAACTTGCTAGTGTAAATGAAGTTTAAAGTGCTACAATTTTTTTCTTCAGATTTTGGTAGCGTGTTCGCTTAACACCTAATTTGCAAAATTTTGAGCATTGATTTTTATCAGAAACTCATAAGGGTTGAAACGTGTAACGAGTGTTCACAGCTTCCGAATATTCAGTGCGAACTGATTGGTTGAATGTTTCAGTGCTAAGTACCATATTTGGAAACCCCTCGCTCTTGTTGTTCCAAATATGGTACTTAGCAAATTGAATATTCAGAAGCTTGTTTCCCAGCACACAAGGAGCCGTTACACGTTTCAACCCTTATGAGTTTCTGTTTTTATCTAAAGGCTGTTTATTTTGAGTGTAAGTTTTGGATTTGACGGTCCGCCATTACTCACGTTCAAAACTGACCGATTGGACCTCAGATGGGTGGACCTAGGGAAAGTGACGTCATTTCCTCACTAGCTTAAAATTTCAGCGTGTAAACGCAACTTAATTTATATGCAAAACAGGAGTTTAAAAATCTGAAAGCCCGAAACTCCCGTGCTGCGTATTAATTCTGCGGCGTACACACGCATTGCATTCTTAAACTATTGAGTATTTGACGTCATTTTATCCTCGACCCAGCTCTCCCAATATTTTAAAGTTAGTAATGGCGGACCAGTAAATAAGAAAATTCCAGTTAAAATAAACAGGTGTCTTTTTAAAATCAGAACTTAAAACTTGGGTCACTTAATGTTTAGTTAACATAGTTTTGAAATCCAAAGAAAAAAATGAATTGTTTTTTTTTGGTCGAAGAACCTTCGTGCGTATCTTTAGTGAAACAGATGTAGCGCTTTCCGATTACAGCACAAATTAAAGCTTAAAAGAAGTGGTAATTAGAATATTTTATATATTATTCAAGAAATTGCTTTGTCGAGTTTTGTAAGGTTGAAACGCGAAGGTACAAAGTTCCAACTCAATCGAAATTTCGTTTTTCGGGAATTTATATCTTACAGCCGTGAGTTTGTCACCCAAAAAATTAAAAAGTAAAAGTCGGGGTTTTGCTTTATTTGATCGCCTTCAAATGTTACAGAGCACACTTTTGAAGGCGTTAGCGTCATGTTGTAGTAAAGCATAGAAAATAGCCTTGGTATTATTCACTGGCTGTTTGCTGATAGAGCCGATTTGGGACCTTGAATTCCCATGATTTTAGTTCACGACTTCATCCCGGATACACTTCGTCGGAGGAGTCTGAAGTCAAGTTCTAATAAGATGCTTTGTCTGAATCCGCTAATCCACAAAACGTCGCATCGTCAATGTATTTCTTTCCGCTATTTTTTTTTTGAAAGAAATATATCCATAGGCTATTTTATCTGTTTTTTCTCTTCCTAGCGCAAGCGTAGCTTGTGGCTTATTATTGCTTAGTACTTTCCTAAAATTTAAAGCCCCCCAAAAATTAAATGTGGTGATTATATAATTAGGGAGCTTAAGATCTACGACGCCGCCATCGACGAAAACGTCACCTCAAGATAGAACTTTGCTCTAGTAAAAGTCATTCGCGATTATTCCATCTCGTTCATGTCGTACAATGTGGGCGAAGTATCCTAAAAATAAATTGGTACGAGCGGTTTCAAACTGAAAATAGAGAATGATAGATTCTCTGTTGCATGCTCACGTTGTCGTCAACACCTAAAATTTAGTGATTTCACGTCGTCGTCATGCAGAGAACCGCAAAAATATGAGCTGAAATCCGTGCCGCACGTGCAGCACGAATATTTATGCTCTTTTAACCAATGATATCATTGTCTTCTGGCGTTTTCGTCGACGTCGTCGTCGTAGATCTTAAGCTCCCTATTATCAAATACCCCAACTGTTTGCGAGGGGGTGAAAGCGGAATAATTGATATCATTTATTCATTATCCCTTCTATTTTTTTTTCCGAGTTATTTCATTATTGAAATTTTGTTCGTTATTCATTTATCCGTATTTGTTATTCGTTAATGGCAATCTTAAAATTCTTGATTCCGAATGTTCTTTTTTAAGTCGTTATTCATTATTCACTATTCCACGTCCATCCCCAAGAGAAGACAATTATTTGATTTCGCGTGAACAATGGCTCCTGCGAAAAGCACTCCGGTTATTTACGTATGCAACAACCAGTGTTTAAGACACCGCATTATTTTAAACAAAGCTTTCAAAGAGGCACGGCAAATAACGTGGTAATCAGCCTGCTTGCAGGCGGTAGATGTTGTTGTCGCCGCGGTAGAAGAGCGTGGGATAGGTCTGGGCCGGGTGACAAAACGATAGGGTGGGGAATGGGAAGAGCGAAGAGTTTTTCACTTCGCTCTTCCCACAACAACATCTACCTCCTGCAAGCAAGCTTCGTGGTAATAAATAGCGCTTTCAAAGGGCAACTGCAGCTGTGCAAAGAACTCATTAGTACCAAAGAGTGTTTTCACGTGACGTCATGGCGGCCATGTTCCCAACTATTCCCCCGGGAATTAAGCTCAGTTGTCATGCAAACACTTCCTTTCGTTTCTTTGGAAATACAAGGCTGCTGATCACGTGAGTGAAAACACTCTATAGAAGAGGTGAAACTTTTTTTTTTTAAACCTTGGGTATAAAAAACGATAGTCCCCTACTCGATGTCAATGTTTGTGTAAGGCGAGTCAAATTCGAAATGGCAAATTTGTTACAATGAAGGAAAGTATCTTGCGTTTCAGCTGCACCTGTAGTGAAGCAAACTGCTGGCACTATTTGTCTCCCAGCAGAACTTAAGGTGATTCCTCAGAAAAAAAAGTTGTCGAACGATTTTCTTGAAACTTTCCCGGAATGTTCCCTACTAATCCCTGTTTTGAGAACAACAATAAAAAAGATAAGTCACCATGCTTGCTTAAGAGATATAATGGGCCAATCTTACCCCATTGATGTGTGTACTGATTTTAATCACGCGCGTCATTTCATCGGCTCAGGTACATTTTGCGGTAGCTAAACCAGAGGGTTTTTAAGTAACACTTGAAAAAACACCTAATAGGTAGAAAGTCTAGAGCATATGGAACACTGTCTTACATAGTGATGGAAAAATCACTCACCTTAAAACCACGTCGACTCAAAGCGTTTCTCGAGTCGTTGTTTTCAAGAGCATAATTTACATCCCTGGGTAAGGGGCTTTGTGTACGTTTTTTGCTATATCTTTGTTTTCCCTCCGATAACGTTTTTTAATTAAATGTTTGATTTGAAGGAGATAATTTGTACACCAAAATTAAACCATAAAAAAATATAGATCACCGTGCTCGTTTAAGAGTAAAACACCATCACACCTGTCTATCTCGATTATCGTAGATCGAAACAACAAAATTCGCCATGTTCTCGGAATGCGCGTGCTTTTTCGTAAAGAGTTATGGGTCATTCACAAATTCTCACGTGTTTTGAGAACTGTTTCAGCGTGTATGATCGACTTACGCCGTATTTGCACTGTTGCAAATTTTTGACCAGTTTACAGATATTGACACACCATATGCGCAGTATAGGATGCGCAGTGCAATACCGAGAAATCATCTTTAAGTGATGCTCTTGGACAAATTGTTTTTGCTAAGCGAAGGGAAAGTCTGAAGAAAGTCTACAAAGAACAAATGGCACTCCCTCGTTGTTCCCCCTGTAATTCCTTGAGTAGCACCATTCGTGTCTTCTTCTTTTCACTCTGAAGCATTATTTTGAATAGCCGATTGTGTTTCGCAGATCGGATGTTGTGACACCGTTTAGGAGGTAGTTGTGGCTATCTCGCCCGATTAACCTAAGCAGTTTATCCCGCTGGAAAAGGGCAAGTGTATGTCGAGTTGGCGCATGAGCACTATGAAATTTCTAAGGTCAGTTGTAGCAAAAGTTTTTTTTTCTTCCTTCTCTTTGGTCATTTTATAAGGTATGCCCTGTACTTTGGAGGTGAAATGAAGCATGTCTATATACATTGATCATTTGAAGTAGCTGTGCCTTTTTTGTGGAATGCACTACCAGCAGAACTAAGAATACATTCAGTCTAGAGACCTTTAAGGATCAAGCTAAGACAGGTCTTTTAAGACCTGCTTTTAGATATATTTACATTGAACTTTTTTTTGTCTTTTTCAAGTTGAACTTTATCGAATACATTAGGGTTTTTACAGTTTTACATTTTTTTTTATAATAAAGTTTCTATATAACGCACGCTCTCATTGGTTTAAACAGCGTGCTTTATGAGAGTACAAAGCACGGAACAAACGAAAGCTCACGCCATCTTCCGCAGAAATGGCAGATGAATTTCCGAATTTTTCCTTGGGTATTATTGAAGCTGTCAGTTAAAGGCTTGCTCAGATATTCTGTCAAGTGCTTTGGATGGAAGACCTCAGCCGTCGCCCGGTCCAGCAGTTCTTTCAAGCTCAGAAAGTCCTCACGCTGGAGTTCTTCATTTACAACATTCCCGACAGGTTTTCAGATTCCAGCCGCAAGCAATGAAGTTTGTTTTCCAATTGTCATGTCGGAAACGTGCAGGTTTTCATGGGCAACAATTCGGCCGGTTTTCACTTAACTTAATTATTTAGATCCTCTTTTTTGCTGTTTTTTACGGACT
>NC_090896.1:26657913-26667913 GCF_036669925.1 Montipora capricornis
TTCATGAAAGAACAAACGTTCACCATAGTAATCTCCCTTCGCCAATTTTCCACAACAAGATACAAAAGAAGTGAATTGGAAAATCTAATTATTATCACATTATCGATATCATAATCATTGTCATTCCTATTAAGAATTACCATTATCACTATTGGTATTATCATTAGTAAATTATTATTATATTACTTTTCTTCTTGACACAAGCAAATGGAAAAACTTGTGACAGATTACATGGAGAACCACGGAACCCGGTTCTTAAAGCAGTGTGTTCCCGTTAGAATAGACAAAAACGACAACGGACTACTTCATGTCACGTGGAAAGAAACGGTAACAGGCGAATCACACGAAGAAACATTTGAAACTGTTTTGTTTGCAATTGGTAGGTTATTTTTCTTTTGTGTGTGTGAAAGTGAGCACTTGAAACTTAGGGGTGTTTCTTCGAGAATTATAAGAGGTACTAGCAATGTGTGAAGTTTTACTCCGTGATCCTCCGGTGAGACCATACTTTAATGATGATGATGATGATGTGTCCGTTGCATTGCGCATTTGACAATTGAGTAAAGTACGATCGTCCAGGTGAGAGGAGTCCTGAGAAGGCTGACTGTTTAGGATATATCTAGGCTTAACTATAACAAGCAAAGAAATACTTCAAACCAAACATATTTGTGTTAAAGAGGCTCCAAAGGGTTTCAACACTTTGGATCGAATGACGCTACAACACTGAATCACGTGACAGCAATGTTATGGTACCATATGAAACACCGATTATTTCCAAACAAGACGTGATCATTATAGTGATGTATTAAGTTACCTTGGCAACGGGAAGGCCCAGCACATGAAACAAGAATTTTTGCTGAAAGAGATGCAGTCATTATTGTGACGAAAAACACCCACGATGAAACTTTCGGCAAAGTTTAAAAAATTCTTTCCAGCAGATTCAAAGCCTCCTTAAAAAAAACATAGAATTAAGGTGGCTCTGAATCCCCTAGACATTTTTTTTTCCTTGCAGAAAGTTTCATCTTGCCCTTTTGATTACTTTTCAGAAATAAAAAAATGGGGACAACCGAGTTCATTTTTAAGATATAAGCAACTAAAGACAAAATAAAGGGTGTTTTTACAGGGCTTGCCCGTTGCCACGGTGACATATTACGTCAAAATAATGACTGCATCTTGTTCAGCAAAAATCCGTGTTTCCTTTGGTACCACGATATTGCTAATAAATGATACAGTGTCGTAGTGTCGATCCTTCTAATAAGAGCGATACGTGGAAACGTTGAAACTGATTCGAGCCACCTTAAGAACCCCCAACTGACAGGTGAAAACCGCTCGGCTATGAACAAAGCGTTGAATTTGGGATTCGGGATCACGGAAGACAAATCCATTCAGAGTACAGAGAGGGATTTGAAGCTATAGTACTGGCATATAAATCCAGTATCTATTTGCTGGACCACGCGTCTGGATAAAGTTTGGTTTTGGCTCTCCTCCTGTATCATAGCATATCAGACAACTATGTTTACGCTCTTTCATCATAAAGTCGATTGTGGTAGCTCGTAGAGAGATCTAGCGTTGCGTGAACGTGAAACGGTAAACGCTCCTGCTTATCACGAAAGCATGACAATTATCTCATTCTAACATTTCCTCTGTTTTTAGGAAGTTGCACCTTATCTGAGGGTAAACAGGTAGAAAACGCCTAAAATAATTGGATGCACTTTACAGAAATCAAATCTGCCTATCAAATGGTAGGTTGGCTTTTGAGGGGAGGGAAAAACCGGAGTAACCGCAGAGAAACCTCTCGGAGCAGAGTATAGAAACAACAAACACAACCCAGACGTGATGCCGACCCTGGGTATTGAACCTTGGCCAAATTTGCTCTCACCACTACGCCATGCCTGCTCTCGAAGTTTCATTGCTGTTTACCGTAAACGCGACGCTTTATCTCGCTCTAATATCTCTAAGCAATTACCCAGCTACTTGTGACATACTACAAAGGTAACTTTCAATTTGAACTTTTGACTCTGAGGAGAGAATTCTAAAGTAAGAACAACCAAATGACAGCTACTAAGCAACACGTTCATGTGTTGCTGTTGATTTTCAACAACATCACGACAACGACACTCGCTTTATAAAGGTTTTAAATCATTTAAATACTAATTTTTGCGAATGGTTGGTTGAAAAACTGACAATGATGATATGCAGATATGCACGTCACATTTTTGACCCCCCCCCCCCCTTAATCTCCTCTGAGCATGTTGCAAAGCTGCCACCAGAACTTTTTAAGTTGATTAGGGCTCCCTTAACACACAGAATTTCCACGGCATTACACATGCTCCCGCACTATATAGGACTATAATTGCTTGGGTCACAGTGATTCTTTTCTGAATCAAAGGTACTTTAGCCTGTACTTTTAATATCTCAGCGAAGGCTTTGGGTATTGCATGGCGTGCGATCTTTTAAAAGCGAATTGCACACAAGTACGGTCCATACGCTTTATTTGATGGATGCTCAAAGTTTCCATATCAATTCCAGGAGAAATGACAGCGTCGAAGTAAAAGGAATGATTTATTGTGCCGCGAGGTTGTTCTGACTTTTGCATCTGTTGACTAAGTTCTTTGGCATGACCAACTGAAAAGTATTCATTCGAGCTAGTAGCAATCGGAAGGTTGACGTTGGTCGTAATCGGAAGGTTCGTATTGCATCCGAACTTGTAATCGGAAGATAGGAGGTTCGACTTCTGCAAATGCGCATTCTGATTTTTTCCGAGTGTCCCCAATTATATTCTAAATGGTTCTGTTTCTTTCTTTCTTGGAAAGTGGTTGTAAATTTTGAGTCTGAATGAAATCCTTATATTTAAGTGTGTCAATTGAGATGGAAGTTACTGAGCATGCAGTTGTTTATCCCCTTGTCGCTTTAGAGTTGTACTGTTGGACATGGTAGTTCTAAAATTAAGTCAATGGATAATTTCCTTACGGATAACCATTCAGACGTTTCTAGGTTCGGAGTGTGTGAGTATAATCGTGAACGACGGCCCTTTATGTGTCACTCACTAGAAGATGTCTGTTTCTCTAGGAAGAGATGCTGAAACAGCTTACTTGAATCTTGGCAACGCTGGAGCTGAGGTTCACCCGCTAAGCAAGAAAATTGTAGGAAAGGATAGCGAACAAACCACAGTCCCGCATATCTACGCCATTGGAGATGTTTTGCAGGTAAATGAGTGAATGGCCCGGTATCAATCGATAAAGCTCGTAACACAAGAATGAGGATCCCTCTGATCACTTCTTGTACTTTTGTGTTTTGTTCCCTTGACAGCGAGGTCCATTTTCACACCAACTGACCGATCAGGCGTTGTTCTTAAAATAACCACACAGTATGACTCAGAAGTATCAACAGATTTCAAATAGTATTCAATATACGACCAAATACTGGGGATTCGTTCTCTTTCCTCGTATTTCCTTGCTATGTTTTCAATTGTCATAGGAAGGGATTTCACACAAATGGCATTTATATAAAATTATAGCGGAGCACCATAGTCATAGGAACCCATGAGTACCTTTTCTCATGGTAATCATGGCTACCGTTAGTGCTCGTGCACGCGTACGCGCGTACGCGCTACGTTTCCCAATAATATAATAATATCCTAATAATAGTAACAATCATCAGCATCAATACGCCCAATTATGGGGGCCGTTTACAGCGTATATCTTTGATATTGGACATCCATGTTATGGCCAATTGACACCTGTCAAAAAAAGGTGTCTGCTGACCAGTACCACGGGACCATATCGAGGCTCAAGTTTAGAGCTCATCAAGGTCAGCTGTTTTTGGAAGTTGACCAGGTACTTGTTTTCGATTGGATCGCAGGCTCAAACCATGTTAACTTACTGTAAGAATAAATAACTCGGAAAGTCCGCTTTTAGGCTTGACTAAATCTATATATTAGTAATGTATAATTAAGATATTTATTTTCTGAAAGGATCGCCCAGAACTGACTCCAGTGGCCATAAGAGCAGGAAAGCTTCTCGCCGACAGACTTTTCGGAGATTTAGATGTTACTATGGACTATGATAACCTAGGTATTCCGGTAATGACTTTGTTTATTAATTGTGATTATCAGAGATTGTTTAGAACTTAGTGTGTACTAAGTACCCTGGAATTTTAAATGGTATCGATGCCAGAGAAATTTGCAGAGAACATGGAAAATTCATCACCAAACAGTCCCGTAATATTAAATATAGAATGAGCAAAGGATGTTCTGAGAGGCGGGAAGCAACCGAAAGCAACTGTCTTCCGGCTTACCTAGACGCCACCATACTTGTATTTTGAAGTGTCTTTTCTACCTAAAGGACTAGAGTTTAGGCGAAACACTTCAGAAGTGAAAAGTCTCTATCAGTTTGCTATCCGAAATCGATCTGAAAAGCCGATGGATTAAGTACGTATATAGGTCAGAGGGTAACTTACTGGAGAATTCAGAAATAGAGATTTGATACGTAATGTGTGTGCATGTTTCTGGGACTAAAGGTTGCCACCACAGTTTTCACGCCTTTGGAGTTTGGTACTGTTGGACTTTCCGAAGAGAAAGCAATTGATATACACGGAGAGGACAACATTGAGGTAGGGCTTGCCTTTGTCGAGCTTTCGTTAGTCAAGAGTTGCTCTTTCTTATTTATCTTGAGGAGTAAACTGTATTGAACAAATGCTGATCTCCCACGAGCCTTTAAGGTTAGTGGAGAGCGACCAAGTGGAAGTTCATTGTTTCGCCTCCCGTATAAGAAATACCTGAGTGTCGTGTCATTGAGAGAACCTCATTGACTCGTATATTTACCAGGGGCCGGTTCCTGAAAAGTGTAATAACTCTATTCCAGGGATAAATGTGCCAGAATAAGGCTCATGTATCCCTGGAATAGAGTTATTACACCTTTCAGGAACCAGGTCCAGATTTCCAGCTAACGATCATCTTTCTAGGTTTATCATGCATTTTACAAACCACTTGAGTTTACGATACCAGCAAGAAACTCTGAGCAGTGTTACATGAAGGTAAGAGGCTATTATTCGGCCGAAGAAAGTGATAGACCTATATAAAGACACGATTGGATGGTCAAGCTAGCATCTTGTGGGGTCATGCACACAGATGCACTTGATTACAATCATTAACTATACTATACTACCAGAAGTATATGACCTAGAAGCGTGTACTGTAACTTGGAACTCTTTTCCTTGGAACAAAGCTGGGGATTTTAGAACACCAATTTTATGCCCAAATACGGACAAAAATAACATCAAAGCTGCACGCGCGGGAAAAGCACGAGCTACGTTACATCGAAATAAGGAAATTTTTAAACTCAAAAAAACCCAGTTCTTAACCAGAGTTAAACTCTTCAAGGTAATGAGCTTCTGATAGTATAATATAGTTAATCATTGTAATCAAGTATCAATTTTTCAGTATATTCATTAGTTGACATCATGTGAAGGATATGCCATTTTGAATTGCCCTTCTGTTTTTTGTTGTATTATTTTTTCTTTTGTAATTGTGTTTTTGTTTTTTGTTTTGTACAAAACGTTTTAATGAAGAAAAAATCGTGGGGTCGTGCACAGAAAGTGCCGATTTAAGCTAGCGTAACAACGTTAAGAAACACAGCTGGGAGAAGGAAGCAAACTCTTGTTCGATGAAGTTCATTTGGGGGGTACCGTTTGACTAAATGATTTGTTTTATTGGGAATTCATCACCATTATCACAGTCGTTGTCGTCATTATTAGTATAAATAATCACATTATTTCGAGTGCAATTTGGAGTAAATAAGAACGAGTATTTTTTTCAAAGACGTACAAAAACACGGGCGGTTCGAATTCTTTGAAAAAAAATTACGATAATTTTTCATTATATCATCCCCTTATGCGGGCGCGTGGAGGGCCGGAAAAAGCACGTACTGCTCTGTGCGGTGCGATTTTGGAGGATTTCGTCGCTTCTGAACATCCAGCTAGGTTATTTACAGCCAGACAAGCAAATACAACAACATATTATGTAATCTTTCTGTGCAAATTTGTAACTTTTTTGTCAAAGTTTCTCTGTGTGAACATGAATAGCGTAACGAGCCCTTTTTTGTCCAAAGTTCATCTTCTGGGTGCTCATGAATAGAAAAAAGAGCCCATATGATAAAATGCTGATTGACTGAGTTTACGACGGCCCGCATTTGATTCGCTATCTGTAAGTTTCTTTAATCCTTGGCCAATCAAAATGCTCAGTTTGTTGCCTCTTAATAACGCTTTTCTGCATTGTGTTTACCTATACACCTTAATTTCAAAATGGCTGCCATTTTAAGATTCTTTTGTTTCAATGCAAATTGCCCTTGTGGCCTCGTTCAAGGTTAAATGTTCTTTTGAATTTAACATTTGAAAGCGAGACCATAAGGGCCAATTTGCATGGAAACAAAAGAATACGAAAATGGAGGCTATTTTGGAATAAGGTGTATAAACTGCATTTCTTTTAGCTAATCATGTTGGAGAAGTTTTTTAATGTATATTGTTATATTCATCGTCATTGTCCTGAACATTTTCATTATCATCGCCATTGTCATTTCGGATGGGAAAAAAATGGAGTTGGTGGTATTCGTTGGGGCAAGATGCTGTCTCCACCCAATAGACCTTATTCACGATGGCCGCCATGTTGGATTTGCTATTTGCGATTTGCTAATTTGCGATTTGCTAATGTATACTGTCTACAATGGTAACTGAAGCGTGTAAATGTAGAGTGTCTAGATATTTATTTCATTATGATCGCGGGTACCGTTAGGGGTTTGACTATATTATCGTCGATTCGGGACGCTTGGTGCTTGATAGGAATTACAGGAAATAAATATCTTTTTTTTAAAATCCGAATCCCAATGCCTGAAATCACCGAACTCAACCTGGGAACGTTCGGTTAATAACCCTCTCACTTAACCCACTAGACTATCACGTCGATAGGTGCCAGAAATTATTTTTTGATGTCTTTTTTTCTTCTTCGGAATGCCGCTGTAAACGTGTATTATCACCCGCGAAGAAAATGTCGGTTACCAAAGCTCAAGAGAAAGCTAACCACTGTAAAATCAAGCACTAGACTTAACAGCTATTCAGCAATGGTTTTATATATACTAATTTCTGTTGATAAATAATCGGCACAATAGACCTTTTTCGCTTGTACATTTTGTTTTCCCAATACAAATCGTGTGATAATACTCAGGAGGATTGGTCCTTTGTTTTGCTCATTAAAAAGAGCGCATGCAAGCATGAATGAATATGTCTACATGCACTTTTTTTAATGAACAAGAGAAAGGACCAAATCTCCTGGGTATTATCACATGATCTGTATTGGGAAAACAAAATGTACAAGCGGAAAAGGTCTATTGTCAACCAGTTGAGCTTTAGTGGTTAAGTGGATAAAAACAGTTCCTTCAAAGTGGGTACTCCGAGTTCAAATCCTGTGCGGGAATGCAACTTTTACTTTTTTTTTTCTGCTGGAGCCCCCAAGAGCACCCGCGATCATCATGAAATGAAAATCTAGATACTCTACATTAACAGGCTTCAGTTACCATTGTAGACTGTGTACATCATTAGGCGGGAGATTGGGTTGGCAGCGCTGGTATTTCACAGCGCCCCTCCCTATTCTGCCGCGCCAACAATACCGCCAGGAATTGGGGGCTCTGTGGTTCCTAAGAATTTTAAGTGGAAGCACTCAAAGGTCTTTTGTTCAACCCTTATGGGTTTCTGATACAATAACTGCTATGTATAAACTGAATATGTAGATTATGACAGGATAATTAAATTATAAAATATAATTTTTCTGTGCAGATAGTTTGTCTCCGAGAGGGGGATCAAGTTATCTTAGGGATGCATTTTCTTGGCCCTTCGGCTGGGGAAGTTATTCAGGGCTTTGCTGCGGCCATGAGGTAACGTTTATTAGGGCTGCAACGATGCGGTAAACTGCCGATGTTTTCCCAGAGTGAATATTGATTTTTACCACAATTGCTTTAAAAATTGCAATCTGATTGGCTAATTTACCGTTGTCGATAGACAACGCTGCTCGCGTCATGCTTGCGTCAATTTGTCACGCAGTGTAATAGCAAATCAGGAAGGTTCATTTTGGAAAATAAACCAATCATATTGCGAGAAAGTTATAGACAACGCTTGCTGTTTCTTTGAGTTATGATTTTGGTCACGCTCTGAAATAAACACTTTCTTTGGCGTTGAATATTGTGGTAAAAAACAATCGAAAGTGGTTCAGTATTGTCTGTACTCTTATCGACAACATTTTGACCACTGTGATGACGAATATCGTTGTCGATAAGAGCACAGAAAACGGTAAACGACTTTCGATTTGTTAAATCTACCGAGAAAATTCAAAATATTTACCCAGGAAGCTCCTTCATCCGAATTTAGAGATGTTGGCTTTTGTGGAGATGGGAAAACCGGAGAACATGGAGCCGAAAACCGCTCAGAGCAAAGAAAAGGTCCAAGAACAAACTCATCCCACATATGGGCGGCGAGTGGTATCACCGCTGAGCCATCCTTTCAACCGCAAAATAAATGAGCAAAATTTTTGCGATATTATAATATAATATACCACATGGCACAGGTTGTGTCGGTAATCCATCCCCTGTTAGCGATGTGTGTAAGCGCTGCCCTAGTAAGGCGATTTATGATAAAAATATAAATTAAACAAACCACAAACCTTCCCCGCCACCGATGTCTTTCGACTTAATTGTTCACTGGGATTGTGTACAAGATGGTGAATGTATCCTGTTCTCTCGAACATAAAAAAATTGAGAATTAATCAGCATTTGTGTTTCTACGCGCAATTTTTTTCAAGGTGTGACCTTACATACAATACTTTATCGTCGACTGTGGGCATCCATCCGACGTGCGCAGAAGAGATCGTGAAGATGCATATCACTAAGAGGTCTGGGGAAGACCCTACTGTAACGGGATGCTGAGGATAGATTGGCCTCCACATTGGTCTACCCGAGGAAAAAAGAGAAGAAAATGATTTTTATTTAGTTTTGTTCACTCGAAAACGCACCTAGTGTGATGGGTGGACAAAATGACGATTAAGTGTTCATTGTTGTGAACTGCAGCCGATGCACGGACGAGCTAATCGGCTGAATCCCGCAATTTGACTGTCTGAGGTTTGTTGAGGTTGTATCAACTGAGTGATAAAAGGAAATTGACCTCCGTGGGGAGATTAGAAAGCTGCCGTTTCACTGACTGACTGACTGATTTAGGGACTGTTACACAACCCCGGTGACCTCACCAGCACACCGCTGGGCAGACAGGTGGGCGCTGAGCCAGATAGAAAGATGGAACGGAAACACACTTTCCAACAATGAGCTATGATATATTCCATTGGCCATCTGGGGATGACATTCATTCGGTTTGTACATGTGAAAGGTTCATGGAACATTCCTCGGGTGTGCTGTGGAGGCTTGAAAAATCCTCAAATACAAAAATGAAGCATTTGTGTACATGACGATTGGTTTTGAAATTGCCTGTTGCAAGAAACCTTTCCGAGTCAAAGACAAATGAGTATTAGGACTAGTTTTTTCTTGTAACAGAAAAAAAATAAAAGTTGTCCTTACTGGAATTCTTAAACCTCTTCTTTTATGGAGCTCAAGAATGCCCTTTGACTCTAAACCTCTAACTTATCTTTCTTGTTCACAGTCAGTAGAGGGAGAACATGATTTTACTGTGAAACTGCTATAAGATCTTCAATTATATAAGTGCAAAAAAAAAACATTTTTGATATGGAAAACCACAGTGACGGTGTAGTTTGCGATTGTCCACTGAGTAGGGTTGACTTTTGTAACCCGCGAGCATTCTCTTTAGGAGCTGATTACTCGCGACGGTGTACTCCTGAAAGAATTCTTTTTAGGTTCGCAGCCCATTTCTCTACGGATGAATTTAGGTTAAAAGGGTCAGAGTACGGCCACTTTTTGAAGCTTGATAAATGTGTCAAGTTAAAACCGTTTACAGC
>NC_090896.1:26672913-26675413 GCF_036669925.1 Montipora capricornis
TTTCTGTAGCATCCAGTGCTTTCTTTATTGCAGTGAGACCAAGTTGCTTATCAATGTTAGGGAACATTGACACAACATCCCATGAAACTAATAAAGTGCCCTCGGGAAAAGGGCCACTGCGGTTAAGATCCTCAATTCTATTCAGCAAATCGGTAGTATCTTTGATGAAAGACGCAGGGTTTTCATTTGAGGCCGGAGGCCGGACGTTTCGTCCGGTCGTTTGCCATTCCACGTCCGGTACTTTGAGATCAATATTGGCGATTTTTTTTTACTACTGTATTATATATTTTTCTTACTAAGGCATCTCATGAACATACTGACTAGAGGATAACAGAATAATCAATTACATTCTTCAAAACGGCCATATAACTCGTTTTTCTTTGCTTATTGAGCGGCGGGATATTTTATTGGTCTGTGACACAGACAGTGATGATTCAGGTTTTGGCTCGGACCTTGATGAATAGACTACACTCTTGATGAATGGACTACAACCCAAGTTATCAAACACCTTTTTTGAAAATCAAATAAATTCGCAATAATAAGCCAATGAAAATTCTGTTGTTGCCATTCTTCCTCCCCCTCCCCCTACCAACTGACCATTTCATTCAGTAATTTACTTTTTAAAGAGAATTTTAGTGAGCGCCAGCATTGCCTAGGAAACTGTTTCGTTGGTTCCAGAAACGCTGGAAATGGCGTTTCTGAGTATTCTGTTTTAAATTAAAAAACAGAAACAGTTGGGAGCATGCCCCCAGACCCCCCTAGGTGCCTGCGCCTTCGGCGCTCGCGAGGCGCCTTACGGCGCCAAGAAAACATTCACGTCCGGTGCTTTCAGAAGTATGTCCGCTACTTTACAAAACAGTTGAAAACCCTGAAAGACGGCAATTCACGAGCCAGTGGTTGCAAATAAAATTCAGTGAAGGCTGAGAGATTTTCTATTGCCGTACCACAACAAGATGTGATGAGCCTAAGAGGATTCCCTACTTTGTGGGTTTTGATGTTTCCAAAGGCAACCCCTGGTTTGGCTTCTTTGTTAACTATCCAATTAGCTACTTGGTTTGAAATTTCACCTTTTCTGACCCATTTGTCACAGCAGCTTTCAACCCGAGTCAAATGCGTAATAGTAGGATCCTCTTGTAAGGGTTTATAATGCAATTGGTTTTGAAGCTGACCGAACATTTTATCCTCGTATTCCCCTTTCTCAATTAAAACAAAGCAAGAACCTTTGTGTTGTATCCGAATTACCACATCAGAATTTCTAAATTGTTTTAACGCTACTCGTTCTCCTTTGGTTAGGGTTTCTCTAGCTAATTTAATATTCCGAGGGTTTATCAAATCACGCCTAACACTGGATAGAAAAAGTTCAAGTTCTGGATACCTTGATGGTATCTTACGAGAAGATGGCTAACCAGGCCACTTCCGTTTAAAGTTTCAACAAAGCGTGTCTGCAAAAATTAGCTATTTAATTTCGATTTTTTTTTCCTTCCAAGTTATGGTTAGGGTAAGAGACTCTGAAGTTAATTGTCACCGAAAAGACTTGCCGTTAATAAGAAATTTTTATGTGATTGTTTTAGGACCGATCAGATAGTGGTCTGACAGCGGTTATAAATTTCTTGGAAGAAGTCTCGGAAATTACGGACAATAGGGCCGCTGCGAAAACTCTCTATTTACCTAACAACACATCTCTTGCCGGTATATCACAATGCAAAATTGCATCTTTTTCGTCCAAACTGCAATGTTAAGTTTATCTCCTTTGTTCAACTCGTTCAACGTATCACGTCTGTGGCCCGTAGTAATGAAGCACTAATTAAATCAGGATATAAGCAAGCTTTGTAGTTCCATTCAGTAGTACTATAACCCACCTGTTTGGGCTTTAATATTTTCTGAAGAAAAAAGAACTTATCGGTCTCTTTAAATGCAACCACAACATCTGTCGTGACACTACTTGAGAACCGTTTTGAACCGTTAAGAAATTTCGAATATAATTAAAGCTAATCGTCTAACACAAATTGCAGTCACTCTTCCAAAGTGCAAAGTGTCTGGATAAATTCACTTACAAAAAACGCTTACCTGGCTTCACTTTTACAGACAAACTTTAGCGCCAGCGATAAATTGGTCGCGAGTTAGATATACACAGGTCGATTAATACCGTACTTGACGAGGTCATTGTAGTTTGGCTGGCTATGACTGACTTGGAATTCAGTGCAGTTATTTTCTCGTGCAGATTCGTCTCCTTGATATTGCAGAGAATGATTATGATAGAACTTGTATAAGAACCTCAATGGCATGATTTGTTTACTGAATATTTACGCAAACGGGTGAATATTCGGCGGTGACGTGGACATATCACAAATCGTCTTTAATTCCTCAACCTTAGTATTTTTTTCTTGATATTACTAAACTAAGGGCTGAACTTTGCAGGGATACTTAAGAACTCAAGATATAAAACATGGGCATGGAAAATATTCGGTCTGAAAAACAGGTCATTTCCGGTTGCTTCCCA
>NC_090896.1:26682913-26687913 GCF_036669925.1 Montipora capricornis
TTTAGTTTGTTTGGGTACCAAACTATCATTTATTTTAGGTGTGTACAATTTACTAAAGTTGAATTCTATTTCTGTATGTATAAGCTGGAGATTTGTTGTTATCACGCCATCAAGTTAAGTTTAATCTGCGATATCCTCCTTTTTTCGTCATTGCGTTTTTCGAAATGAAAAACGTATTTGGTGGGTTTTTCCCCTTGTTCCACCCACTGGGCCTTAGATATAAAAGTCGTCTCTTTCCCTTTTTGGTTAACAGCAATATCGTAAACAAGGCCTATCGTAAGTGTGCCACATGCGACAAAAATCGGCCCCGAGGCAGTGATTGGATGGGCACCAAGCGCCCATTATGTGCATCTAATTGCCTGCTTTTCTTGGTGTACTTAATAAGTGCTCAAGCGCTAGCAGTCCCGGCTGCGAAGACCTACACAATTCATTATTGTTGCTACAGAATTATCTATCAGTTATCACAAACGAAAAATAGATGGCAGACAAATTAACAGTTGCTTGAAACATCTCACGCTATGACCGAGAAAACAAGAGCTTAGACAATAATAATTATCAGTTTAAATACACAGGTGATTATACAAAATCGCGCGCTCTCATTGGCTCATATATATATATATATAATTATACGTAAAGTAGGCTTGTATTTGCTGTACTAAGAGTGCTCTATACCATGCGGTAGGGCAATTATAAATGAATGAATAATCAGGACACGATCATACTTTTGCCTCTGGTTTTCATACAGGTCTGTTTCGTACAGGACGTTTAGTTTGTCCTGCACTCATCAGTGTGTAACCAAGAGTGATTTTATTCGTTGAAGATTACCGCTTTTTAGTCATACATGGCCGTTCGTGTTGCACGCTCCTATTTACCTAACGTTTTTCAATAGGTATTTCTCATTGTGTCTACATTTACTAATCAACTCGTTGCGCTTATTGAGTGTTGCTGTTTGCGGCTGGCATATGATGTAATATTTTTCAACTATGCATAAATTACAACGTTTTATCGCGTTAGTATAATGCGAGGCGTGACAAAGAATTTTCCACGAAATTGTATAGTCGGTGTTGCTGTCCTTTAATTGCCAAATGTATTTGCTCAGTTCAGTTGAGTTGCTCTTCGCTCTTGCTTTAAACGATGCTTTATGGTTTGCGTACCTTGCTTTGAAATCAGTTTTGAAATCAATTTCGTGGAAAATTCTTTGTCACGCCTCGCATTATACTAACGCGACAAAACGTTGTAATTTATGCATAGCTGAAAAATATTACATCATATGCCAGCCGCAAACAGCAACACTCAATAAGCGCAACGAGTTGATTAGTAAATGTAGACACAATGAGAAATACCTATTGAAAAACGTTAGGTAAATAGGAGCGTGCAACACGAACGGCCATGTATGACTAAAAAGCGGTAATCTTTAACGAATAAAATCACTCTTGGTTACACACTGATGAGTGCAGGACAAACTAAACGTATATATATATATATATATATATATATATATATATATATATATATATATATATATATGTCACCTCGAAAGAAAATTTCCCGGGAGGCCCACGCCTTAAACCACGTAAATCACATCGTCGATGGCTGTGTTGCCAGCATGGTTGTCCTGGTGGTGTAGTGGTGATCACACCCCACTAGTAATGGGGGGACGTGGGTTCAAATCCCGCTCAGGGCAAATTTTCTTTCACACATTTATTCAGTTAAAAATATGATTATTTGGGGTGTGCATTGTCAGGGTCTCGGTCTCGGTCTCTCTCTCTCTCTCTCTCTCTCTCTCTCTCTCTCTCTCTCTCTCTCTCTCTCTCTCTCTCTCTCTCTCTCTCTCTCTCAACTTCTGGGGAACACTGTAATTGCCCTGAGCGGGATTTGAACCCACGTCCCCCTGATCACTAGTCGGGTGTGAGGACCACTACACTATCAGGACAACCATGCTGGCAACATGGCTGATTTATCACTTAATGTGTGGCATTTCCGTGGGACTCCCTAATGGGCCAGTTTTTTTATGTGATAACGCTGGATCAACATGTGATTCACAGGCGGACAAGGGTAATTAATTTAAAGAGTCAGTTAAGTAGATCCCTTTAGTGCATGAGCCAGGGGGGTTGTGAGTACCACCTAGGGGGACAAAGGCTAACACTACTTTTTGAAAAGTAAATGACCTGTAGTTAACAAATATATGTGATAGCAGGCTGTCACTCTTAGCTATGCCGAGATATTAAGGGGGTAGGGGTAAGTAGTGAAATTCGTCAAATTTCGCATTTTGTTTACAATCACTTTGAAAACGTGTCAGTTTTTGCTTTTAACAACCAGAAATTACTTGAAAATATTTGAATATGATAAAGAAAGTATTTTAATGATGTTTTATGCAAAAATATGCCAGAGCGTGCACTAATGGTAGCATCCGCTGACCACCTGATAAAAAGCTTCTATGGAAAGCCTCGAGGTAAGAACTAATAAATTATTTGCAATTTTTGTACTGTTTTTGATGTGAAAAACAAGTCTAAAATATGTCTTTTAAAAGAATTTGCACTAGAGCAGAGAACTAGATGATTAGATAACCAAAAAACGCTTTATTTTAGAGATAATTCTTCTCTGTTATCACTGGAAGTTTTCAAGATGGCGGCTGGCTAAATATTGGTTTATGACAATTGTAAAGGTAGGAGTTGCATGGCATATTTTTACTTATTTCGAATACGTTGGTGTCTTTAATGTTATAAATGAAATAAGTGTAACATAAAAACTCTATCTGATACAGAAAAAGCATACAATATTTACAGAATATGCTATGATAGAATTATGGATAAGAAACACTCGAAGGATTGCAAATATTTTGCTTCATTTTGTAACAGTTTTTGATCGACTCTACAACTGATGTAAGTTTGAGGTATCAAAAGTAATCAGGAATTGACATCGTTGCTTTAAGGTTAGTTTTATTCAATTCCATGGATTTGATACAACAACGAAGCCATGATGAAAAGACATGTTTAGACTGAAGCCTTTTAAGCATCATTTTTTGCATCAATAACTCAACATGTTCTTATTATCTGTTTTCAGTCTTTACTGAACCTGTATGGCTAGCAAACTAGGCAACCATACATGTATCCTTCATTCGAAAACTGTTCAAACTGACTCGGATGATCATCTCATCAGCCCCCAAAGTTATGAATCATGGTTGACACTATTCGAGGCTGCAAAAATTCGTAAGTTTACACCTGTGCTAGATGTCGCACAAAATCTGAAAGAGCGCGAGGTCCCTTCAATATTTTACCATAGAAAATGTCGAAGTATATTCACCATGAAAAGAGACTTGGAAACAATAAAGAGAAAGAATCAGAACCCCCACGACGAAGAGGATGAAGATTTCATACAAGCAGCAAAGAAAAGAAATGTAACACCACCAACACGAGTATACAGCAAAGATTGTATTTTCTGCGAAAAAGTGAAGTACATCCGCTCAACCTCTTCTCGAGAGCCCTTAGTTAAGGCTGCTCAACTCAGAGTCGACAAGACGCTAAGAGGGAAAGCCCTCGCCAAATGTGACCAGAAGATTTTAGCTGTTACCAGCAGGGACATAGTCGCTGCAGAAGCGCCCTACCACCGATCATGTTACTGAGAATATACCAGACCCGAAAAACCTAGCCCAAGTTCTTCCTCTACAGACGAAGTAAGGGATGATGCAGGGGAAAAGGCTTTTAGTGATCTATTCAAATACATCCGGTTAGAAGTCATTGGAAAAAAATCAGTTGTTACAATGACAGAGCTTACCTCAAAGCTTGAAGTATTAGCGCAAGCTCGAGGAAAAGAGAAATTGAGTGAGGCAACCAGAAAGCATATGAGGAGAAAAATAGAGGCGGAGTTTGGCTCTATTTTATTAATATTTCCAGATGACAAGGGAAAGCTTATTGTTGTTCCAGAGAATTTGAGTGTGGAGGACATCGTGAAGATGAATTTGGTCATAAAGAAAGAGCTTGACATTCTGAAACATCATTCGAGCGATATTGGTAAGATAATCGACCAGAGTTCCACTTACATCCGCAAGTCCATCTTGGACATGAAATGGAAGTCACCATGGCCAATACATCCATCTGACGTAGATATCCGGTCATTTCCTGTTCCAGAGAGTCTGAAGCGTTTGTTGATGAGTGTGCTTACAGCTGATGTCAGTAATCCATCACAACGAATCCTGAATCTTGTCTGCTTTTTTAGTCAAGAGATCGTCTATGCTGTAACATGCGGTAAAACAAAGCCCCCAAAGCAAGTTCTTTTATCGTATGGTGTGAAGACCCTGACAGGTATAGTTGAGCTTTTGCAAATATTGAACAGGTTTGGATCTGGTATATCATGCCACCAGCTTGAGAAAAACGACACTGCACTTTGTATAGAGAAAATTGCCAGTAGTCTAAATCAAAGCCCAATTATTCCCAAAGCTATTCAAGTCAACCTTTTTACAAACTTAGCATGGGATAATATTGACCTTTTAGAGGAGACGCTAACAGGGAAAGGAACGACTCATCGTGTAAACGGTATTATAGTCCAGCCTCAATTGTATCGTCCACATCTTCCTACTGCAGCAGCACCAGTTATTGAGAAGCGAAAACAGAGAACAATCACACAGGAACTTCAACCTATCAACCCTTACATATCAGGTGAAAGAGTGGGACCGCAATCACTTAAGACTGGTGGCATAACTGAAGACGAGAAAGCCCAAAGTAAACTTGCGCTCAAGAAGAACTTTCTTTGGCTGCTTTTACGAAATACCCACTGTGTCAACCAGAAGATACCGGGATGGACTGGTTTCAACATCCAAGCACGTAATGATGAGGAGATAACGAAAGACATAGTTGGATACGATCCAACTATAAATGCACCTGCTACTGAGATGAAAACCGTCAATGAAATTCTTTCCAAGTCGGATGAAATTAGAAAAGTGTTGAATCTGAAAGAAATAGTTGTTGTCATGGATCAAGCATTGTATGCCAAAGCAGCAGAAA
>NC_090896.1:26692913-26707913 GCF_036669925.1 Montipora capricornis
ATAGCTAAATCGGCATAGCTGCAAGCATTTTTGGGTCCCATGGCTGTCCCATGAATTTGAAGGAACTTTTCATCTTTAAACTGAGAATTGTTGTGTTGCAGGCATATTTTAACAGCCTCGACAGTGCAATCGGTGGATGGAAAATTTGTTGTTCGAGAATTAAGAGCTTCTGTGATTGCATTGATTCCCAAATTGTTGTCAATATTGGGAAACATGGCGACCACGTCCCATGAGACCAAAAGGCTTTCTTTAGGAAAAGGGCCCAATTTATTCAGATCTTCAATTTTTTGTAAGAGATGAGTGGTGTCCTTAACGAAAGATAGTAATTTTTGGGCTAAAGGCTTGAGATAAAATTCAGTGAAAGCTGACAGATTTTCAATGGCCGTGCCACAACATGAAGTAATAAGCCTGAGGGGGTTTCCCTCCTTGTGAGTTTTGATGGTGTCAAAAGCCTTGCCTGGTTTTGCATTCCCATTGACAACCCATTGGGCAATGTCATCGCTAATTTGTCCCTTATCAAGCCACTTCTTTTAGAACAGCCAAAACCATTAAAAAAAACTTGGCACGACCTCGCCGCACCATACACACAGATATACAAGGTTGTTTTAAATGTGAAGGGAAATGCGATCTCTGTAAGAATTTTTTAGTAGAATCGGATCATTTCTCCAGCACTTGTACAAGCAGGAAATATTTCATCAGACAACACCTTCATTGTAAATCTAAAAATCTTGTTTACTTGATCACTTGTAACAAATGTAATGTTCAGTATGTAGGATCAACAACTAACGAGTTTAAAGTCAGATTTCGAAACCACAAATCGGCCGTGAGCACAAAGAAGAACACTTGTGAAGTGGCGATACATTTTAACAAAGAAACTCATGTTTTGTCGGATTTCGTTCTCACCATCCTTGAACAAATTGGTAATTTTAGCGATCAAAATAGCCTCGACCATCGTCTGCTTACAAGAGAAGCTTTCTGGAGTGCACAACTTTGCACCCTTCAACCTTATGGTTTAAACAAAAGATCAGAATTCCACTCTAGGAATAGAATAAGATACAATTGACACCATATTTTCATCACTCACAAGTGTTTTCCTTTTTATTTCTTATTTGTTATATATTTAGGGATTCTTTTGTTCAAAGGCTCAATCAAGGATTTTGTTACGGGGCTGAGAGTATAGCACACAATACTTGAGTTCAGGTGCTGATTACTAGGATTTTATTATGAACCATTCAAAGGCCTTTTTTTCGGATCCTGTTACCAAAAATGGCATTGTGAGCTAGAAAGCGCCTTTGTTCAAAGGCTTTGACTTGGGAATTTGTTACATCATTTTCTCTACATTATTATGTAATACCCTAGTGGTTTAATACCTTTTTCTTCTCACATCCTTGTTTTTATTGTTCTTACTTGTTATTTTGATTGCATTGTACATTTTTTAGCCTATTTAAGTCTTAGCCTTAGAGATATTTTTATTCCAAGTATTTTTTAACCCTGTACACTCTATACTGAGGAAGCCCGAAGGGCGAAACGTTTATTAAAGAGTTTTGGCCACGGAAGAAGTTCGCTGTTTACTCTTTCTACACAGGCTACAATTTTTGAGTGCAAGCGTGTAGTATCCTTTGGATCCTTTTTCCAAGCGGATCACCGTTGGTAAGCCAATCTTTATTCAAATATATACATATATAAGTTAAAAGAGGCCAATGGCCAGTGGCCAGTGGTTAACTTTTATACAATTTTTACATGCCGTGGTTTGGACTGCGTATCTCTCCGGGATCCTTCTGCTCTATGTATACATATATATATATATTTTTTTTTTTTTAAACACGCATCTAGCATTAGAAATGTGTCCTTATTTTACACTCTTCCGTTCTTAAACTGTTCTGCAGCAAATGACAATAATAATTTACAGATGCATTGATAATTCATAAAACAAAGGTTTTTCTGGACATGTCTGCAATTCATTTTCTATTAAAAATTAAGAGAAAAAAAAAACATCGGTGCCTCTGCTAGAAGGTGCATGCAAGAGAGGATCATCCTGTCTTGGTGCAAGACAATAATATTTTCCAAAATGGAGTAAGAAAGTTGTACAGCAAGACCAGGTTCGCTACCAAGATTAATACTTATGAATATTTGGTAAATGGGTGCTATTATTCACAATTACACTCTCTTATTAAAAACTGAACTACGGATATCACATTTCCAGCATTTTCATTAGCTCGCCGGACACAGGTTATCAGCTCATATACATGCACTACCAAATATGGTCAATGAACACAGCAGCAAATACACAGTTTTGCGGCTCCGAGTAAAAATGGCCAAATAAATTCAACATTCAAGAGTTGTGATGTTGGGGTTTTAATAAAACAATAATTCTACTCGGGCTTGCTGGATATGAAATGATCATAACCAACTCGGCGCTACGCGCCTCGTTGGTTATATATATCATTTCATATCCAGCGCGCCCTCGTAGAATAATTGTTAAATATCAGAACGTCTAATTTTGGAGCTGAGGCTGGACGTTCTTATCTATTTTCGCGACGTGAGGCTGAAAACGTTCTCAAGATGTTTTAAAATTTATATCAGACTTTGTTTCACCTGATGACTTGATGGCGTTGACGTTATTTTGGAACGACTATAACGCAATAAGAAAACCATTGTTATGTTATACAAAATATGCCCTTAAGTATTTGTGTTAATTTACATTACAAATGAGCAAAATTGAAATGTTCTTAATACGTTCTTAAAGCGTTGGTTAATCTACATTAAAAAAAAAGATTCTTATAAGAAAGAAAAAAAAAGTGTGTACCTTAGAACATTTTGGAAAGTAAACATGTTGTTATACAATAAGACCCGGTTTGCGAAAAAAACGGAATGTCTCACTGCAATTAAATATTCATGAACATTTGGTAATGGGTGCCGTCATTTACAATTACCTAAGAAACGTTTTGGAAAATAAGCAAGGTATTATACAGCAAAGATCCGGTTTGCAAAAAAAAAAAAAAAAACGACGAAGATGTTGAAACACGTAGAACAACGTTCTAGTTTATGTCGTCGCTAGCACACTTTGCTAAAGGTCCTCCGGTTAACAGTCTCACAACAGCAGCACAGCCTTAAGAAAAAAACAATTGGTTCTGCTTTTTTTTTTTTTTTTTTGTTTCTAACCCTTCGACTTCCGGGAATGATCAGTATTTAAATTCTCCTCATAATTTCAAACAAGAAATTAGAGCTAAGATCATTAGAGCTAAGGGATATTGTCTTGATATATTACCAAATTTCATAAATAGCATGCAAACAACGAAATCTGTGGCGCCAGTTAGCAAAATGAACTTTTAGATCACTGGAGGATTAACGGATTTGAAGAAACTTTCAGCATTAATTCTGCAGAAGATTTCTGGAGATGGACCAAATTAAAGAGCGCCTCTTATACAGAGTCCTTAAACATCCGCTAACTTAAACATTTTTTTTAGGAACCACACAAATTTAACAACTTGACCAAAGTCATTATCACTTAGGGTTATTGCGAAACTAGCTGCAGTAAATGCAAAAATAGTTAGGACGCTAACGCCAGGATGGGACTGAAAACCTCTCAGACGTCAGAAACGGAGCGTAACTGTCAAAATTGCACTAAAACCTTCCAAATAGAAGTCCCACCTCCCCCGAATCAATGTTGAAACACACAGGGAAATGTCTGTTCACTGTTGGCAGGGGGAAGGGGGGGGGGGGGGGGGGGAAGAAGAAAGAAAACTAACTTCAAAGGATGAGTGCTTTTCATTGCAGAGAAAGAGATAGGCATTTAACAAATCGAATGGGGCTCAGCGTTATCTGTACTCTTATCGACAATGATATTCGTCATCACAGTGGTAATTTACAAATGTATTAACGATGACTTGTTTTTGGCCGATATCTTTCCGTTAGAAATCACGGAAAGTCTCAAGGTGTCTCAAAGCAGTTTTCCATGACAATTTGAAAAGACTCTCCCATTAGATCTAGAGGGAATGGCTGTACAACTGTTCCTCATATGACGGTAACGTTGGGGTAACTTATTTTTAACAAGATGCACGCATTATTGTGACGTCACCATAGCAATAGACAGGCGCCATATATTTTAGCTATAAAACATATCTAATTTCTTTTCTAATTCCGAAGAAAACAAATACTTTATTTTTTTCCTCTCTGACAAATGCTTAACATTCCTCAAAAACAGTGAAAGAGTAAAGTTTGTAGTTTGTCTACCTCATTTCATGTAACAGCACTGTTAATATTTTTGTTTTCTGTCCGAGTCTTGTTCTTTATTTGTTTTAGAGGATTCCAGTTCGTTTTTGAACAGGGAGCATCGGATACCATGTGTTACGAACGTCAACAAAGACGGGTCCTTTATTACTTATTATTAATCCGAATTCAGTCATTCCATCAACTGATTGCCATCTCAAGGCTGCAAACTAAGACAGGAATTAAATATTAAACCATATGATAAGACGTCCCACTGCTTAAAGAAATGATTAGCTTTAGGACAAAACTCTTACACAAAGTCTTTTGTTTAGGCTAAATAATGTTATTGAATCTTCTGACGCTTATTTCCAATGTGTCTAGTACATAGTCGCGGTGGTCTCATGGTTAGAGTGCTCGACTCCGGATCGAATTGTCCAGGTTCGGGTCCTGGCCGGGGACATTGTATTGTGTTCTTGGGCAAGACACTTTACTCTCACGGTGCCTCTCTCCACCCAGGTATATAAATGGGTATCGACGAAAATGCTGGGGGTAACTCTGCGATGTACTAGCATTCCATCCAGGGGGGATTAGAAATACTCCTAGTCGCTTCATTCTACGGAAACCGGAGATAAGCGCCGGCCTGATGGGCCTTCTAGGTTCGTAACAGAGATTTATACTGCCAACAGAAATCTTCCAAACTTTGACAACGTTGAAGCTGAAGGTTTTTGCAGATCTTGAAAATGTCATACATAACGAGCTGAGGCTTAATTAAACAACTGTAGCAAGAGTCTAGTAGATATGACAGAATAATAAAGCCGTCGGCTTCTGGCTCTATTGAGTCCCAGCATGTGTGCTTATTTTTCATCGTTTCCCATTCGTTGGCATGAACTTAGTTTGTCTTTCTTTATTCTTTCTTTATATTTAAAGTAGCACTAGGTGCGCGTTTTCTTTTTTTCAATGATCTTCATTTTCCTTACAGGAATCAGTGGTATTCCATGTAAAAAAAGCGATACCTTAGAAAGAACGATGTGATATTGGGTAAGTGATAATCTTGTATAGAAAAGTATAATATAGTAAAGCAGGTCGCTTGAATTTCAACAGGGATGTCCTCAGGGCTTTGATGAATTATTCATGTGGTTAATTGATGCTTTTATCCACAATTAGGTGGAAACACCTTGAAAAACCCCGAACCATTTATTATTAATTCGTTTTACGTCTGGATAAGCATTGGTAATCAAAACCTCACTGGTTTGAACTAAACTGACGGTCAAACAGTAAGGAAGGATGAAACCCTTTGGATTTTCGACATTTCTGAAAGCTTCTCTGCTAATACTAATAATCCTCCCCTTATATGCAGTTGCTAAAGGTATGATACGTTGTTTTGTTCACTCAATTGTATCTCAACCTGAAGTCAACAAATTTAAGTGAGGGCCCGTCATAGGTTGAAAGCGTCAGTTTTTTTAAAACATTCATATCGTCAGTATTTATGACTCTTTTCCCTAGTTCCCTTTCAAAAGAAAACCGCGCGAAATCGGCCATCGCAAGAAAATGTTTTTATTTTTATTTTTATCTACCACATCGCTAACTGCTGGAACGTTATTACTTTTTAAAGCTATGTCAATATTTTTTTTATTCCGAATGCCGCTGTAAACGTGTATTATCACCCGCTAAGAAACACGCGGTTTAAACAGAAGAAAATGTCGGTTAACAAACCTCAAGAGTGAGTTAACCATTTTAAAATCAAGCTCTAGACTTAACCACTATTCAGCAATGATTTTATATATATTTACTAGTTTTGGTAAATAATCGGTGCAATCGTCATCAAGTTGACATTTGGTGGTTTATTGGAGAAAAACAGTTCATTCAAAGTGGTTGCTCAGGGTTCAAATCCTCTCCAGGGGTGCAATTTTTACTTTCTTTCTTTTCATCTGTTACCACAAATCCTGGGACAGCGTAATCTAAAATCACGATAACAGTCAATCCAGAGAAATTTAGGAGTTGTCGATAATCGTCGTTTCAGAGGTATATGTTGAATTATATAACGCCTCACTCAATCCTTCGCAATATTACTTGCACTTATAACAAGGTGTGACATCCTTAGCTCTACATCCGTTGGATCTGACATTCGGAAAATGAACAAAAAAGTTAGAGGATAGAGAAAGAACAAGGGTTCTCATTTGATTTGATTTGTGTTGATTTGTTGATTTCAGTTTACAGTGTCCCAATTAATGCTCCAGCGCTGGAAGACTGGCTGTTAATCCAAGGTTGTCGTGAAGTGCTAGCTGCTGGTGAAAATCGCCGCCAGAGAAAGGGGTGATCGCCGGCTGAATTTTAGCCGTTAATCGAAGGAACTGAGAAGATCGCAAATTATTTTGTACAAAATTTAAAAGTCATTCGATGTGATGACAAAAGAAATGGATGCGGAATTATCTTAAGAATATATCAATACTGGAAATAAAATAAAAGCGTTTTTGATTAAGTACTACTGTGCGTATCAGAGATAACCTGAACAGCACGAAATTGCTGCCTCAATAGAACCTTTAACCCGATGAATTTATTCTTAGCTACATCCCTGTCAAGCGCTTATCTTCATTATCTTAGCTTTACCCGGCATTTTGGCTCAGCTTGTATCAGAGATAACCTGAAGCAAAAGATGTGATTTTAAATATCTATTTCAGCTTCAATCACATTCGTAAGTTGGAATTGAGTTTGCCTCGTGTAATTTTACACCAGAATGAAAGATGGACAGTATGCTTTCTTGTTTTATTACATCGATTTAGAAATCACTGGTGATCCTTACAATCTGATTGGCTCTCAGCAGTAAGATTGTTTCCCTCTAAACCGCACCATTCCACCAGCCAATGAGAATGGAACACTAAAACAAAACAACCAATCAGATTTCAAGGCCTTTTTATGGTAACCAATCAAATTGCAGGAAAAGGAAAGACAAAGAAAACCACTGTGTGGTGATTTTTGGAATTTTGCAACTTTTGCTCCCAACTGGATCAAAAAAATCTTGCCTACTGACTAAAATCCTGTATTTCAGCGATTAAATAATTATTCTGTTACTTCTAAATGGATGTAATAAAGTGGTGATTGAACTTCATGTCGTGCAAATTTGGTCTGAAATCATACTTGTGATTTCAAATCGAAGTCGTGCTGCGCGCTCGTTCGATTTTGAAATCACACATGTGATTTTTAGATCAAATTGCACTGCACAATAAGGAAGGAACCGTGGCCTGGAACGTTTGAACTGTTGTAATGCGCCGATCAAGTCGACGAAACTTCATCACCCCTCCCCCTTCCTGGGCAAACCCTGGTTATTTGACTATTTTCTGTGCCCAGTGAGTGGGGAATTTGACAAATAAGGCTTTTGCCTGGGTGAGTTGGGGAAAATTTAACCGGAAGTGTATCCGTCGGCCAATGTATTTATTTGGCCGCGATGGAAGAATTTTAAAGAAAGATATATAGCATACGAAAAGAGGTCTTCAAATTTTAGGTAGTATTCTCGAAGCTTTGTATGAAAAGTAGAGATTGTTAAATATTATTGAATCAGAACTTGAATTTTAAAAATGCAGATTTTTCGCCATGAGATAAGCAGACTTTGCCCGGCGTTATTGTCTGCAGAGCTCTTTAGAATCTGAACCTTATTAAACAGCAGCAAACAGTGAACTAGACAAAACCACTGTAGATCGAAAAGCAGTTTTTACAAAACAATAAATACTTCAATAATAAAGGCGTATTTTTGTAGTTATTCATGTCCGGTAGAAATGGCACAATCATATAAAGAATCAAGGAGCGTGTGTTGGTATGATTGTACAAGCTTCATTAAAGACGAGAGGAGTTGACGGCGATGTGCATTTTGAGAGGGGCATGTCACAGACAAATCCGTCACAAGGGTAGGGCATTTGGGGGGGGGGGGGTGGGGGGATGTTGCATTTTCGACTCGATCGGTGCATAAGAAGTATAAAGCGCGAGGCCTTGCTACTCAGTGCTGTGACAAATCTATATTATTGCAAAGGCGAAAAGCTGCGGTTTTATTGCACAGCACAGCATTTCCAGTTACAAAGACACTACGTGAAAAGTAAAGAAACAGCAAGTTCATAGGTAGATTTTACAATTTTTTCTGCTCTAGTTGATCAAATTTCATTCACTTCGGTAAATTTGTGCCACTCGATTGTACGAAGGTGGTATGCCAGAACAAGTTATTGTGGAAACCACTGGTCACCGATCATGTGATGGAGTTAGGGAGTATAAATTTGCCTCGTCAACATTTAAAAGAAAAGCAAGTGGAATCTTGCAGGGAGCGATTCCAAAGAAGGTTGAATTTGATGCGAAGGAAAAAGAGGAAAACCTGATTAACAATGACGTTGAGCAAAAAGTAGAAAGGGGGTTACGGGAAAAAGTAGTCGAGGAAAAGAACAACGAAGATTATAATCAGTCAGTACTAGTCGTAATTAGTACTTGTATTACAAAGATTGTTATTTTATATCAGTAAGAAACTTTGTCACTGTAAGGTTTGCACTTAGTAAAATTTAAACATGTTTGCGTTGAAGTTCGTCTCCCTTAACAGAACTTTTTGTGGTCTATATATTTATTTATTTTAGGAATCTCTCTAAGTTGAGATCTACAATACACGATGGCATCCGAGGATTTTTACTACTGAAAAAAATTACTGGGTGAAAACAGTAACAGGTAACAGCAAAGCGGTGCTGCAATATTAAAAATATTGCCGCAAGCAAGTTCTGTCAGCGCACAGTAATATTAAGCGTTTTAGCTCCGGCGTTCAGGATTACCCCTGATAATTTCCCTGCCACCAAAAAAGACCGCACCCGTTTTTCTCACACAGTTTACATTATATTTCTCTCGGCATCCGGTGATATAATGCAGACAGAAAACAATGGCTTTGGATGACGATCAGTAATTATTTATAAATAATTAATTGTGATTTTGTCGTACGGTGACTGACGCGAGCATGGACTGAATGCCTTAAAGTCATCCGGTTTTGACAGGACAAATTAGTTTTGAATAGTTTGATAGACTCATAAAATAAGGAGACCAAAAAAGGACTAATAAGTGATATTTTCATGACAATCTATAACCACACAATCTGGTACGTTTACTTTGTCAAATCGATGGTTTTATGTACACGAAGGTAATTTATTTTACCAGTGCTTGTGTTCTGCGTAATGTTTGTTTTTCAGAAAGTTGCTATGGCATTAAAGTGTCCAACTAAATTGGTTAAAACAGTTTCTAATTGAAGAAACAGCCCTCAAGCTGGCATAAAATTACCAGAATAGTAAGCTTCATTGGCTAAATGATGGAAAGCTATTTCGTTTCATTTTCGTACCACCTGCACACCTATTTTGAAATATATCAAGACTGTCTTGAAGGCATTCTGCGTTTGTTATCAATGCGACTGTGGTAGAAGAAGTCACCATGTGCTCTTCCATCCATTTTGTTATCTTCTCAGCCATCTTTGTCTTTGACGTCTTTTCTGCTTGCAAGAATGGTAGGCTTCTAACTTTTTTAAAACGTTTTATCTTGTCTATTACGTAGCCTTGTCTTTTCTAATTAATTATCGTTGCCTATATTGCGGTTTTGGACAGGAGAGATCAAGGGAAAACAGTAGTTAATACTGATTACTGAGAGGGGCTTAGCCTATAGGTAACGCTCACGTAAGGTAATAAGATAAAATTATGGAAATATACCAGAAAGCTTTCCGAGAAGATAAACCGGTTTCAAAAAGTTTGATCTGGTTCCTTGTGAACGTCAATTAGTCCGTTCGATATTCGAGTGTCACAATTTCAGCCTTTACATGGCTTTCATTTATTCCACTTTATCCTGTAAAAGACATTTTGTTATTATAACAAAAGACCTTCAAAGGAATACTCTAAGGATGCGTTTTCTAGGGAAAATCCGAAAACGGATTTTTGAATCCCAAAAAAAAAAAAGGATTTTGCGCTATTTTTGGCGAAATCAAAAACGGACCTATCTACATCCGAATTTTTTGGATTCAACGTCTCACCGTTTTTATAGGAAAGGGTTTCAAAAAAGTGTTTTTGACAAGAGGTTTTCCATGCAAAAATGATACACAACAGCTACCGTACATGATGACATTTTATCCCAAATGTTTTTTTGCGCAATTTTTACCGTAGTACTATCGAGATACCAATAGGTCTAAAATAGTTATGTTTTTTTCTGCAAATTTCACACCAGAAATGACACTAAAAGTTTCTCGACAGCAATAATATTGTTAGCACCATTCCTACAGCTAAAAATTAAATGGGGAATGCAAAAATAATCTGTACTCGATTTTGTACCATAGCACGTATTTTTCGTCATTGCGTCAGTCAACACGCCGGGCTGGCGAGGGATTAAAATCGGCACGCTCGTTAGCCCGCAGTAACTACTTTTGCTCAGCGGGTTTTCGCAAAAGTGTTGTTTACTTATCCAATATGGCGGAACTCATCGTGAATATACACGATACTGTTACTTCTTATATTGCTAATGCACCAGATAAGAATTTAGCGACAAAAATTGGCGATGAACTTTTAAAGCTTTCAAGAGCCGTAGTTAAACACCACACGTTTCCAGAACAACAACGTTACAAGTTTTATCTGGCACAGCCCTCAAGAATGCTCGCAAGAGAGGTTTACAGGTGGAATAAAAGCATCTGTAGAATGCTGAAACGTTCTCCGTCACTTCGCAACCCCTGGGGAATAACACTTAAAAGAAGCCTACCACTTGAGCTGTTTGATACCTTAAAGACAACTGTTATTGCCTATGGCTGGGGACAGGTGACCAGAAGCACTAATCACGTGGAGGAATTAATAATAACAGAAGAAGATCATTTCAACAGTTTTATAATGTCTTGGAGCAACAAGTTTCGACGTCAGCTGGAGAAGACAGAAGTGCTAATAAAAGTGGAGCAAGACGGTGGATATAGTCGAGTGTTGATCGATGCAGCCAGGCCAGTAAAGATAAAGTACTCTAAGAACCTAGAAATGCTTACTTTGTCTCTCAGTTATGGCCACTGGAACAGAGTAGGTGTTCCTCAACATTCCTTTTACCGTGGTTGAATATTGTGAATTATTGCTATATAGGGATTTAGTCTGTGGCATCAGTATAATGTTTGATTTTAATATACTGCCTGGAGTTATTTAGGGCCTCTTTTTAAGGTCTGTAAGGACAAAAAAAAAAGTCCTTTATTTTCATCCTGCTAATTCTTAACTTTTGTGATTATGTTTCTAAGAGGGTAAATAGTCAGTCAGGTATACTTTGCACAATATTTTTTTACTATCAGCCTATCTACTAAATTGAATGGGGTTAAGAAATGTTTATTGCCCACAAAAATGTTCTCAGTCCTGATTTTCTTCATTTACCAGCCCTCCCTGCCAATAAATGATGTGAACTACATTGCTTTTCTAAGTAAATTAATCATAAACAGACTTATAACTTATAACTGGCAGTGAACCTCTAGCTCTTGGCAAATTGCTTCATCAGTTTCAACTCTACTGAAACCAAGAAAGCAATGAAATACAATTGTATGTTAAGCTCCAACACTAATAATTTACAAGTTGTGTTCAACATGGAATGAGTGAAATTGACAATTCTGTCTCATAATGTTGCTCCCAGCCCTCCCTGCCAATAAGTGATGAGAGCTACATTGCTTTCCTAAGTAAATTAATCATAAACATACTTTTTCTTTACAACAAAGTTTATTGATAAGAAACAATCCATGAACATTCTGAAAGAATATTGATCAAAAGTTTCATAATTGACATGTTATAATGCTTACATCAGTTGTTAAACCAAGAAAGCAATGAAATATGTTAAGCTCAAACACTAATAATTTATAAGTTGTGTTCAACAATGAGTGAAATTGACAATTCTGTCTCATAATGTTGCTCCCAGCCCACCCTGCCAATAAATGATGAGAGCTACATTGCTTTCCTGAGTAAATTAATCATAGACAGACTTTTTCTTTACAACAAAGTTTATTGATAAGAAACAATCCATGAAGATTCTGAAAGAATATTGATCAAAAGTTTCATAATTGACATGTTATAATGTTTACATCGGTTGTCAAACCAAGAAAGCAATGAAATATGTTATTATTAATTAAGCTCCAACACTAATAATTTATAAGTTGTGTTCAACAATGAGTGGAATTGACAATTCTGTCTCATAATGTTGCTCCCAAAAATACAAATGTAAGAATAAAAAGTCCAGTGAGGTTTTACAAGAAGTTTCGCAATAAGCATGCTGCAAATCTGCTTGGAAAGCAGAACGTGAGGCTGAAATCGCTAGAAAAATACACTGAGCATGTTGCAGATTTCTTTATCAAGTTCTGCATTGTGTGCAGATCTGTAAACAGCCTTATAAAGGCTTGATGAACAATAAACACATTTTGCTTGGTTTTCACCCATTTTAAAACCACAGTAACAAAACCCAGGGAGGTGAGCCTCTTTAGGTGTGTACTTGTCCTTGCACTTGACATAACGAAAGTGGAATGGGTCTGTTTTTCTAAGCCAGATAGAGCTAATGTACTCATGGCGCATAACTAACCTCCAGCGAGTTGTGAGGGTAGCGTGCCGTGCAAATGATGACAGGGTTACATGTTTAGCCTCGCGGCCTTGCATTGTGTTAATGCCTAATCCCAATCCAAATTCTTTAAATAATGCTTTGTTGTGAAATGGAATTGCATATCCCACAGTCCAAACTGTAGGATTAACTGATTTCAGTAAAAGGGAACAGGTGTTAAAGAATAACTGGCAGTGAACCTCTAGCTCTTGGCAAATTGCTTCATCAGTTTCAACTCTACTGAATTTTGACACTGCGTCACGCAATTGAAGGGCAGCAAATGCAATTGAAACAAGTCGAAGTAATTCAGGCCCAGTGTCATTTTCTCTGCTTAGGGAATCAATAAGGAACATAAATTTGTGGCAAAAGCATTTGGTTTCTTTCCCAGTGAAACGATATTCAAATTTCTTTTTTCTGCCTTCCTTGAGCCACTTGTTTAGCTTCTTATATAGTCTAGATGCACCAACTTCATTCTTAACTGAAAGCATGAATTATATCTTGAAGCTGCTCTGAGTTTCCTGGCTGGATCAGTGAAGGTGCCTTTCTTCTTAGCTTCATTCGTCTCTTCCTTTTCGTCTCAGAAAGAGCTTGTCTTGAGGGGACCCTCACTAATTCAAGTTCTGATACCTTGGATTGGCATCTTTTGATCTGAAAATTAAAATCATGCAATTAACTTGTTTTTTGATGAATATTTAATACATTATCTGGCAAAAAAAAATTGAAAATAAGTAATCCTTACAAGAGTATGGTAAAATAATTTTTCTGGTCAGCAACTGAGGAAACTCTTACCTCCACCAATTTTGTAACCCATTGCAGATCATGTGTATTAAAAGGCACCCATGATCCAGTGTCGATCGATACCCTCGATCAATACCCTTGATCAACATCCCAATGGATACTTGGTTGACATTCTATTTGACACTTGATCAACACACAGTCAATATTTGATCAATAGGTGGTGGATAGTCGGGCGAGTGTCAACCGTCTACGGTGCATTGATCAAAAATTGCCTGTATAGTGGACTCCCCACTGACTGTCAACCAAGATGTCAGTCGAGTGTCAACTGAAGCGTCATTGTCGTGTCAGTCGAGTACCGATCAAGAGTATTGATTGAGGGTATCGATGGACACTTGACTGCGGAAGCCTTTAGTACACATGGTCCCACAATGATTATTTGTCAGATTCAAATACTTTGCAGATCTAGTCACATTTTCATAAGGCTGCCTACATCTGACAACACAGGCCAAACTAAATGATTATCAATATAACTAGCCCTGTTGTAGGGCCAACAACTAAATTCAAGGCAATCAAAATTAGTGGCACTCAAACAATAATCAACCAGTCTAACAAATTAAGTTAGTGATATTTTTAATATTTACTAAGCTTATCAAGGCAAAACTTACTCTCTTGCTCACACGATCGACTTTTCTTTTTTCTTCTTGAAGGCTTTGGCAGTTGTCAAGGTAAACTTCTCGTAGTTCCTTTCTTCTAGTCGCTAATTTGCCAATCGGGAAGCAGTACTTCGCACTAGTTTTTGTGCTTCTGTTGTTTTGCCTTCCCTTTTCACCCATTGCTGTTTATGGTTGTTTGATTCGCTGATCAAAAGTAGTTACTGCGGTCTAACGAGCGTGCCGATTTCAATCCCACGTACAGCCTAGCATGCGGTTCCATTTTTTCGAGGCAGGACACCTATAAAGCAAGAAAGAATTTTAGAATTCAATACACAAATAATTTTATGAGGTATCTATCGTTTTGAATTCCTCGGAAAAAATGAAGGAAATTAATGAACGGCTCAAGTTTATCAAATACGAAGAAATGGACTTACCTCCGCTCGGTACCACACAGTCAACGAAAAATGCCAAAGTATACTCCACGGTTTGACTGAATGACAATCGAAAAATGGCCGACCTGTCAACATCAAAATTACCATGTGTTTTCCTCCGTCCCACAGATCATAGCGGTCCATGTCATAAGATATTCAGCTTTTAAGTATGCAAATCGATGCAAATCTATGCAGACTAAAGGGCGGCCATTTTGAAATTTGAAACCTGAAACACCGCTGACAGAAAACTTGCCAATTTTAGGCGCGCCCCAGCCCGGCGTGAAAAGAGTGAATTTAATCCTGAGATTACGACTGAACTAAAACACGTAAGACATAAATACCAAGAACGGAGGTATTACTCCACATACATCCCGAGGGCCGTA
>NC_090896.1:26712913-26717913 GCF_036669925.1 Montipora capricornis
GTGCCTAAAGTAGTTGGAACGCTAACGTCAGGATGGGCCTGAAGACCTCTCAGACGTCAGAAACTAAGCGTAACTTACAAAATTCCACTAAAAGCTTCCAAATAGAAGTACCCCCTCCCCCCATTCAATGTTGAAATACACAGGGAAATGTCTGCTCACCGTTGGCAACATTGTTTGGGTGGGTGGGTGGGGGGGGGGGGGGGAACCATTCAAACTCAGTAAGAAAACCAACTTCAAAGGGTCATGATTATAGGGTTGGGTTACCTTACTTTCTGTTTTTCATTGGCGAGAAGAGTTTGGCATTTAACAAATCGAATGGGCTTCAGCGTTACCTGTACTCTTATCGACAACGATATTCGTCATCAAAGTGGTCAAAATGAGAAAAACAATTTACGGGTGTATTTGACTTGTGTTTGGCCTTGTGTCTTCCCCTTAGAAATCAAAGGAAGTCTCAAGGTGTCTCAAAGCAGTTTTGCATGACAATTTCAAGAGACTCTCTTATTAGAAGGAATGGCTGTACAACTGTTCCTCATGTAACGGTAACGTTAAGGTAACTTATTTTTAACAAGATGCATGCATTATTGTGACGTTACCATAGCAACAGATAAGTGCCAAATATTTTTTGCTTTAAAAAAATAGCTAATTTCTTTTCTAATTCCGAAGAAAACAAATCCTTTATATTTTCCTCTCTGAAGAATGTTTGACATCCCTCAAAAACATTGAAAGAGCAAAGTTTGTAGTTTGTCATTTCCATTTCGTGTAACAGCACTGTTACTCTTTTTGTCTTCTGTCCGAGTCTTTGTTTTAGAGGATTCCAATTTCGTTTCTGAACGGGGAGCATCGGATACCGTGTGTTGCGAAAGTCAACAAAGAACGGTCTTTTATTACTTATTATTAATTCGAATTCAATCATTCTATCAACTTATTGCCATTTCAAGGCTGCAAACTAAGACAGGAATTGAATATTAAACATTGTTATATATTAACTGACGGCCCCTCATAGGTTTTTTAAAACGTTCATATCGTCAGTATTTGATATGCTTTGAGAATGAAATGAACATCACCTCAACGCTCCTTAAATGTAGTTTTGAATCCAACAAAAGTATTCTTTTGTTTAAGCGTTATTAGATATGTTTAGCTAAAGGGTGTTGGTAATATTTTATACCTCGGTTTTTGCATTTGTTATTTTCCATCAAAGTTGAAAACAATGTTTTCGACCGAGAATTTAAACAAAGAAGAACGTCAAAAAATTGGAAAAAAACGCTTACACCGTTAGCCGAACTTGACATTTAAAATCCCTTGTAGCTTAAACCTTTAAGACTACCTCCTTTTGCTTGGAGAACCTACCATATAAAAAGACAACTTTCTGAAACCAGAAGAATACATTTTTGGTTTCAAAACTACAAACATTAACTGTTGTCAAGGAGCTCGTGGTCGCCGCGGCGTTCTCGATACCTTTCTCTTTGTATAATACTGTTATGTTTTTGTGCGGCCGCTATTCATCTGTTTCAGAAAAAAAAGCCGGCAAGGTTATCAGTCGTGGTGAACCTAACATTGGTGTCAGTTTCGTAAACTTTAAAGAAGACAAATTCTCCTACTTGAATATCACCATTCTTGGGTATAGTCACGTTGACCGGATACCCCAGTGCTCGCTTGCCTGCTTGGAAACTCTGACATGTTTTTCATACAACCTGGCTGCTTTCCCGGACATCAACGGTAAACTGCTTTGTGAACTGCTCCCTTCGGACAAGTACAACAATTCGGACAAATTCATTTCCAACGAGGCCTTTCACCACTTCAGCATCACGGTATGTCGAATGTCTTGGACTTTTATGGCGTACAGTGTGTGTTTTGTGTTTCTTTTCTTTTTTAATTCTTCTTTTATATATATATATATATATATATATATATATATATATATATATATATATATCTCTCTCTCTCTCTCTCTCTCTCTCTCTCTCTCTCTCTCTCTCTCTCTCTCTCTCTCTCTCTCTCTCTCTCTCTCTCTTCTATCGCAATGATATTGATAAACCATATAAATTCAAAGGTCTATGGTGTAAATTTGATAAGATGTGACACGCATGAAAACGATTGTTCGAAGTATCGCTAATCTAGACGTTAAAAAAAGGTACGCATTGCGTACGTGTGAGTCGTGTTACGAAGAACGTCGCACACCACCTCCACCACCACCGTCGCTGGTTCAGGCTTCCGTCGTTTTTCGCCGAGATATAACAGCCTTAGTTTATTTTACAAAACCGAAAGGAATAAATTAAATATTGAAAGCGGTTATTAAGTGTCAATATGCCTTTTATTACCTTGAGCACCTTTGTAATATCACTTGTCAAATTAGTTCTTGAATTTGAAGACGAATAGAAGGTTTCGCTGCGTTAACAAATATGTGGGAAGTCATTGCTTGGCCATGCCTCTGACAGAGGCTTTATACAAACGCATAGGAATCGAGATTTAGCTTTACATTCCACCCAAATCTCTATAAAATAAATCTGCTTCAATTCTTTATAGTCACCATGTAGCGCTTGGCCTTGTAAGAACAATGGAACATGTTTGCCATTGTACGAAGAAAACAGCTACAAGTGTGCCTGCAAAACGGGATTCAACGGACAAGACTGCGAAAACGGTAAGATCCATCTAACAATTTGAGCCTTACGAAATATTCTGTTGGTTGGTTTTAGCCAAGTAGCTCCTCGAATAATTTGTGACTAATGCCAAAGAATGGGAAGGTACCATTTTAAAGTTGAATTGCCTGATATCTAGCCTCTAAGCCAAAAAAGGAAAATAATTCATCTCATTTCTATCGTTCACATAATCTTGTCCAAAACATAAAATTATTAAATATTTGGTACGACCTGGTCCAAAAAGAATTGATATTAGTTGAACATGTATGTATCAGATGTGTTAATCTAAAGCAACTAGCAGACAAGTGAGGGCTTCTTTCCGAAACGAAATCGAAATAGGATTTCTCAAGGCAATTAAGTTAATGATGCGAGATCGCTAATAGACAGATTTTGTCACAAGATCGAGATAGGAACCATGAAAATTCTCACAGCGGAAAGGGTTCGACTAATGGTAAACCAACTATTGATTTTTCCGATATTGAACTTGCTCCAGAAATTGAGTTTTCGCGGAATGTACATTATCTTTTCATAACTTGACAAGCAGCCAATTTGTGGAAGTGGAACAACTACGTAAAAAAAAACAATTTTGTTCTATTACTTTTAGGTAAAATTTAACGACAAATTGCCATTTGGAAGTAAGAAGTGACTTTACTAATTTGTTGGCTGTGTTCCCAGATATCGATGAGTGTTCAACAGGAGAACACAACTGCAGCCATGTGGCCGTGTGCAACAACACCATTGGCTCATATAGCTGCACGTGTCAGGAAGGATATGTTGGAAACGGACGAAACTGCTCAGGTGAGACGTCGTTCTGGATGTCTGTTATTCTTTACGTTTACAAGATATTGTATTCCTCCATTTAACAATAACTGTCAAATTTATCCAATCATTATTTGCTGGTTCAGGAATGCATAAAAATAGATGCACGTCCAAATTCGATATCCAACGCGAAGTGTCCCCTTAAGTCCAAGCATTTGCGTTTTTTTTAGGTAACAGTAGATCCTGCTTTACTTAAGCTAGTGTTTGCCACTGACTATGAAACGTTCCGCGAGCAGCTTAATTGATGCACGTTACTACAGAGAATGGTTCGAGCATGAGTCTTCAAAAAAAAAAAAAAATTAAACAACAACTGTACAAAATATCACGAGTCAGTGACATACACTAGCTTAAATTAATTAATTAATTATGTCATCTCCTCACTACAAATACTCCGTTTATAAAAACATCAAAGGAGATCCTGGCGTTTAGCGTTACTTGACGAGCAGAATTCAGGGGTAATTTTGGGAAGTTAATTGTCTTAACTCCTTGACAAGAGTAATGATAAAGTTGGGAAGAAGAGCAAGCAGGGGACACTTCATGACGCTTATACGCTTTCATCTAATTACGTGTATTTCTGGGCGTCTTTTTTTCTATCAATGGTAAGGAGAGACCCACACAGCTATTAACAAATAGTAAACGGTTCTGCGTGTACTATGGAGTTATGGTTGCACGCAGTCCGATTGTCATAATACAGACGGCCCTTACATCTGAACATGTAAATAGATTACTTCATAGCAGGTGCGCCGTACGGATTCTTATTCACGAGTTGCAGAACTTTAGAAACGAACGAGTGAACGTAGCGAACGAGTGAGTTTCTAAAGTTTTGCAACGAGTGAATAATATCCGTACAAAGCACTTTCTATTGTGGAATTTGTTTATTATATATTAAAGGAGAATAAAAGTGTGTAAATCGGTAATTATATTTTTTCTTTATGACGTAAGGTTTATAAACCATGTTTGCGAAATAGCGAAACCTCAAGAACTCAAAAAATTACGAAATGCGCAAAATCTGTCTTCAGGGGAAAACGTTTCAGGTATTAAAAATCCTCCTCATTTAGAATAACGCTAAATGCAAAAAAATTCAAAAGTACAATGACGAAAACACTTTTTCACATTTATTTTTAGACCGATTAATCACTGTCTGATTCAATCACATGATGGCGGCGCTTCGCGCTGTGTAAAGAAAAGTTTGGACTCTGCTGACTTACACTGTTTATCGAGATATTAAATGTTCCTCCGTGAATATTTGCACCTCGAAGTAGGGACAATACTTGTTGAGGTGATTCTTGGTTTTTTCATAAACTGACATCTCCTATTTCTTCTCTTGCGAGGGATCTCCTAGTTGACGTTGTACTGCTCAAGGTGTTGGAGATATTCCGCTGTTGTTTCTCTGAAAGTGAACTGTAATTATTGAGGCTCTGAACATTTTTAGCGCCAGATATTTTCATGATGTGAGTAGGAGGAACTTCTTGGTCGTTTAACTTTTGGATCATTCGCTTTTGTCCGCTCTGGTTTGCGAGGTTTTCTTCATTCAAACCCGCTTTT
>NC_090896.1:26722913-26735413 GCF_036669925.1 Montipora capricornis
AAGGAATTAATATACTTGCGGTTAAAAAAAGAAGGCCCGACAATGGCAACCACCTTTCCTTGCTCTTTGTATCAAGTTAAGAACTAGCTACAATCCTGGACAACAGTGTTGGGAAGGTAGCGTCACTTTTGAGGTAGCCCTCCATCCCCCCTCCCCCAACCCCCCTCCCTTATCAATGTTGGATTTTGCTCCAAACAAAATGGTGACTTTTCTTCCAACATTAAATATGGGGGAGGGGGGCCACAAGAGCATGCTCTTTCCCAAATAGTTCAACAAATAGTTAGAATAATCGAATTAGGTGTGAAGTGAAGCGATGCGCGCAACCTTCCCAACAACATTTGACCATCATTGTAGTTCTAACGTAATAAGCTTCCAAGCGTTCTCACGGCGCAGGATGCGGGCCCGGGTTGTCGTACCCCTTTCAAACCTTCCTACCAAGATCACTTTTTCCTTAATTTTTCGAATCCCCTACTTATTATTAATTGGATTATCAACATGCGGTGGACTTTCTTCCTTTTCTCTGTCATCGGTTATGCTATGGATCATGAATTCTTTCGCCAGTCACCAAAAATTACCGGCCTCCGCTTCACCATTTGTCTTCTTTATTTCCATTTAGGAATTCGCTGCAAATAACGATCAAAATTCAATCATCTATCACAAGTTAAACCCACCAATCATGGCCCGATACGTACGATTCCGACCCGTCACTTGGCACAATCACATATCAATGAGAGTAGAAGTCTATGGCTGCAAACAAGGTAATTATGATTTTTCTTTTCCATCGACTCTACAATAAATTCAGTTATTAAATGAATTAGCCCGAATTTAACTGGAATTACCCCTCATAGATGTTTAAAGGTTACTTTTAAAAAAATAGGCATTTCTTAAGAAAGCTGAACATTCTGGTGTTAGAAAGGGTGGTGGCCAAGTTTTACATGCAAAGATTGGCTAAAGATATACTCTCCCACTACTCCCTATTGCGTCGTAGGTTAAAATATGGTTTTTGTTCGTTGTATTTCCCCCTTTACCCTGAATCTGATTTGAGTTTATCTTTGTGAGCGCCCTTAGTCCCTCCCAAGTTAATAGAAAAACAACTTTTAAAGTAAAAATTAAGCTTAAATAAAATAGATTATGGACAAGCTGAAAGTTCAGGTATCAAAACGGTTTTAAATAGTGCTATATCGTTTATCTTTGATTTACGTAATAAAATAATCTAAGAGGCTACCCATATCAGTAGTACCACTACCTAAAAAGGCAATCGTTTTAAGATGAGAACAAGCACATGGGTAACAACCTCATGCAACCTCGCTTGAGGTGATTAATTCCCAAGTATTGCACTGCGCATCCTCTCCTGCGCACCACAGCGTAATTTGCAACATTTCAAAAGGCGACATTTCGACCGGTAAAGCTCGCCAGGAAGAACAATTTTCAGAGCACAGCACAGCAACAATGAGAAGAACTCTTAGACTCTTGCAAAAGAAAGTCGAGTGATAGCTTTGCTGATACACAAATGTAATTTTAGTCCTAGGGTGGAATTGAAACGGTGATATCGGGGAGGCGTGTTGTCGAGCTCGGTTTGCTTTCTAACGAGCTTGCTGAACATTGCAGTTTATTGTAGAAGTCCTCTGAAGTTGTCGAATTGTTGGAAAGAATCTGTATCTGCACTTGGCAGCGGCAGCTTCCTCTATATTACCTGCAGGGAAGGTGATTCTGGCGAAATTAATGAGCCACACCAGCAAAGTTCACCCTGCATGAAGTAAATGACTGCGGGAGACCGGTGTCTCCATCCTAAACGAAGTTGGTGACCTATCTTTTTTATGGCATGATTTTATTGTCTTACTCCTTGCCTCGGTGCTGTGAAACTTTTTAAAATAAAATAAAGTCAGAAAAAAAAAGTTACAGGGAGAAAAAGTATTTGTAGCCTTCACTCGTGGACACAAAATTGTCTCCTCAAGGAATATTTGTAGTCAGTGCCTTTTCATGACGTGTGCCTGTGCCATAAAACAAACATTAAATTATTGCTTTGAACAATACATTACACCCGTTTTGTTATTTCAAGAATTACGTCAAAGATGTGCTTCATGTTCCTGCGAAACGTAGCGTGAACCGATGGAACAAACTTGTCCATGATAGATAAAGTCGCAATGATGACATGAGTAACATGAGGAAGTAATATCTCCCAAACGTGCTAGGTGACTAATTTTTTTATTGCGCATTTCGAGTCACCATAATGTAGGGCACAATAGAGAAAAATTTAAAATCTCTTACGACAACTTTTATTACTAAGGAATCTCCTTAAGTGTTTGAATCATGGAAGCAACTATTTCAAAAAGTCAAGAGGATTTATTTGAACCTTCGCTTAAGTTAAAGTAGTTTCCTTACACGCGCCTGGTTTTCTCTGAGATATAATAAATATCTTAATACTGAACCTCGTTTCCTCGGTCCGTACTGAAAGTATAGGATCCTCGTTTTTCCCGTTAATTCATAAATCAACAGATAAAAAAGTCAGTGCGGAACTTAGAGTGTGGAACTTGAACTCGGTTTGCAAGAAGTATTAACATTCCGACTTCCTATTCCATTAACACTGCAATTATTACTACCATGCTCTTTGCTCCAATACTCGCCCTTGTCATTACTTTAGTTTTAGTCATAGGCCTAACCCATTTTAACATTTATAATATTATTTTCCTTCTACAAAAACCTATTTAACATATGCTTGGTAATTTTGTATCACAGCTTGCTTTCTGAAGTAAGAAATACGGAATCTTTTTTCTTACAAAAGGTCCACCGGATCCGGTTCACTAGTTCCCTCTCAACACCTCATACAGTACCAAAGAAATCAATAATCGAGTACCCCTGGGCCTGGTGGAAGAGCAAATGGCTCTTACGAGTCCCAAGGACACGTTAATAGCTACATCGAGTTTATCAACTCCCCTGGTGGAGCTCTAAATCTAAACTTCTTGATGACAGTGTTGTGTTGTTAAACTACAAAGGACAAAACGGACATGTATTTAACTATGCGTTAAAGGACCACAAATGGGGTGTTGTGCTCCGTTTAGCAAATGGGAAAATATTTGTCCACTTTAGAAGGCGCGATTCCGGAGTAACGAAGTCCCTCCACAGCTCTAACTCTACTCCAACAGATAGGTGGACGTTTGTCGGTGCATCGTACAACCACTTAACCGGCGAAGCCAAATTGTTGGTTGACGGAGAAGAGGTTGCAAGCGAAAGTATCGTGACCGGGTTTCAACTGGGAACACAGGACAATGCCAGGCTTGGAGTGAGGCTTGGCGATGGACAGTTTTTCAGAGGCAAGATTGCACAGTTGAAGTTATATAATGTCGCTTTGCCCCCGGAACAAATGGAGGTGTAAAAAAAATCAGTTGTAACTTTCAATTCAATTCAATTTCAAAACAGTTTAGTTGTTGCGTGAAAAAAGAGAAGAAAAACGGCCGCTTTTTGCGGATAGCATCGGCTAGTCGAGGTGGGTAAAATGACAAAACGGAAAGGTCATTACAAGTTGTAAACTTTGAAATAAATTAAAATAAAAAATAGCCACTAAGATATCAACATAACATGTAGAAAAGAAAAAAAAAAAGATACACATATTTATACAGAACATACGTGAGCATGCAGCCCCAGACCATCGAAACGTTTGATTTTGTTCACAAACATGGCGCCGTTGACGTAACACCAAAACCATCTAAAACGCCCCGTTGCAATCTACTTATTTCTCCATCCCTTCCCTCCCCATCTAAGCCAGTTGAAGCCTGATGACAAACAAGATGCAAGCTCAATTAGCTTTTTCGTGGAAGTTTTCGTGCAATGACAAGATTGATACAGAATTTGGTCCTGTCAGAGGAATTGTGGCTTGTTTGTCGCTTTTTGACAAGTTAACCAATTGAGTAAATTCTCGCTTAAAGGTGAGGATTCCACAATTTCAGCTACTTCACTATTATACGAATCCTTGAGAACTGTTAGTACAGTATTTCAAGATCGAAATAGGATATTACCGTGTCAGTAATTACAATTTAATTGAGCGAGAAAAGTAGTTCCTACATCCTATTATCTAGATTTGGTAGACAAAACATCTTGGGCCGAATCGTGTGGGATCATTCGGGAAAATACCGAGTCTGATACTGGGAAAATATATTGATACTCACAGGACAGCAATCTGATTGGTTGATTCTTGAGGCCGCCGCACACTAGGAGATATTAGGGAGCTTACGAAACGACGACGCCGACGGCAACGACGACGCTACAAAACAATAACTTTAGTGGGCAAAAACAATGGCACTGCGCGCTCTGCACGTGCGTTTTACATTTTGGTACATTTCTTTTCCGTCATCTCCTAAATGACGACGTGAAATGACCATATTCAAGGTTCTGTGGTGGACGTTAGCACATGAATTTTTCAGCTCTCTCTACGCTTCCAAGCCATTCATACCAGTTTAGTTCCTCGACAGTTACTACACATTTTTAACGCGAAACGACATGAAATAGTTTCGTAGTGATATGAATAACGCGAACTCGTATTTTTAAATGAAGTCCTCGTAGCAGTAGTCGTCCTCGTTTCGTAAGCTCCCTATTCTGTCGACCGACAAAAAAATCTTCACTTGTCGGCTAGTGTGGGATGAATTCAGACAAGTCTGCGGCAAGATCGGGGCTTGTCGGACGATATCTGACAGTGCTAGATCTAAAAATGTCTTGTCGGGCCTTGACGGCTAGTGTGGGGTGGTTCACCAAGATTTTCTGTCGGACCTGGCACGTGTCGCAACCAATTAAGAAGTGTCACAAGAGTCACGTGACCAAGCGCCTTTTCCAACAAGCTTACAAGCCAAAAGGCCCATCAGGCCCATCAGGCTGGCACTTATCTCCGGTTTCATTAACATGAAGTGACTAGGAGTATTTCTACTCCCCCTGGATGGGATGCTAGTCCATCGCAGGGTTACCCCCAGCATTAAATTCGCCGGTACCCATTTATACACCTGGGTGGAGAGAGGCACCGTGAGAGTAAAGTGTCTTGCCCAAGAACACAACACAATGTCCCCAGCCACGACCCGAACCCGGACCACTCGATCCGGAGTCAAGCGCACTAACCATGTCATAAGAGTCACGTGGCCAAGCGCCTTTTCCAACATGGCGGAGATCAAACAGATTTGGAGAAATGGGCACCTGAAAAAGAGGGCAAGCTTGTTGCAAGCTTCTGGGTGAGTCGGCCCCAATCTTCGGCACAGTTAGTCGCGATAAAAAAACACGGCTGGTGTGTGGCAAGCTGGTGGACCCACAAATATTTTCAGCCGATTTTTCCCGGAAAAAATCTGCGGTGTGCGACGGAAATGTGGAAAAGTTGTATGCTCACGTTGTCGTCTAAAGTTTAAATTCGATTATTTCACGTTGTTTTAAAGAGAACGAAGAGGAAATGTACTAAAATACGTGCCATACGTGAAGGACGACGATTTTTCGTCTTTAGGAAACCAATAGTACTAGCATCGCTTTCTGCATTGTCGTCGCCGTAGCCGTATCTTAAAATCCCTAATTACTGGGTTTCCAAACCCAGTCGGAATCTGAGTTTCATTTCTTGGTATTTTTATTTTTATTTTTATTTTATATTTTTACTGAGTTGCCAAACCCAGTCGGAATCTGCGTTTCATTTCTTGTTTTTTTGTTAATATTTATTTTATTTTATTTATTTTTTCCGTGTCGGTAAAACTCTTGCCTGTCACTCACTCCCCTGCTAAGTGGTGTCTTTGTGCATTGAGTCTTCTGTGCGTAGATTTCCCTGGTGCACACAGGAGAACATTTAATTATTAAACCTGCAATGGCGTCGAAAGGCATAGTAACGTGCATGGCGTTTCAGTGCATCTTTAAACAAAATATACCCTTATGGGGCTCAAGAATGGAACGTCAATTGGATAAATAAGACTGGCGGTGAAGAATAAATATCTGGAATCTTAAAAGCGAGGAGTAATGGACTTCGACAACAACTATCGCCCGTCGATCCAAAATCAAAGTGAGCTGTATTTCTAATATTTTACCAAGTGTGCTGTTATGTAGAACGCTTAAACCAAATGGAAAATTCTCTGGTAACTTATGGTTTCAACAAATACAGAGAAGGAATCGAACACCTTAAGTGGATCTGTGATCTCTGTTCTCTGCACAGTCTTCAGGTAAAATAAATAAATAGTAATTGGAAATGTGACAGCCAAAAATTTTTTGAAAGAAAGATTGCCTCACATAGCAAATATGTTGTTTGCTTCAAAAAATATTTCGCTGGAAAAGGTGGCCTTTATAAATTCATCGTGTTTTGTAATATGCGAGCTTAACTGAATAGATTTTATGCAAATAGTAAAGCATTTTCGTGTCAAATTGAGGTTAGCGTCTTTCTGTTGTGTTAACTTAATTAATTATACCATGCCTCGTGAGTTTGTATTTATCGTCTGCCGTAAATTTGATTTCTACTCTCAAAATTACCTCCAGAACCTACTTTTTGCGTAGAATAAGGTTTTTGAATGATGTTCTTGTCTTCTGTGGTGATACTTGACGATTCGGAAACATTTTGTGAAAAAACATTTATAACTGGTCACACGCGCAACTTGATCGCCCGAACTTGCTCCATTATGCAGAACATCCACTTGGCCAAACTCCATCTAGAGTCAGGTTATCTTAATGCCTCGACAAAGAAGCGAATTAAAGACTTTGACATCAAATATCAAAAGAGCATCGAAGAGAACGATTTAACTCCAGAAGTTCAAGAAGGATAGCTACTGACCATGGCCACAAACCAAAACACACTGAAGAAGTCAGAAAAACGAGTGAAACAATTAAAGAAAACAACGCCTCCAAAGAGCATAACGATCTGCTAAGAAACGCAGAAAAAAAGACAAGCAAAGCCTATAAAAAGCCAGCTATCTCACTGATACAGGGCACAATGTAACAGGCCCCCAAAAACAAAATGAACCCGGGCCCAGGTCAAACATTTAAAACCAGAGGATCACTCGCTTCTACCGCCGATGAATATATCGGTCGAGTCTAGAATTAAATTGGCGCTAAAGTGAGACGCCATAAGGTCACATTCACATTACTGCTGAGAAAATCAACACCAAGAAACTAAAAACATTACTTTCGAGACCTACTATTTTCTTGGAAGAAAACGTATCACACAGCAGTATAGAGATTCAAATGTAAAGCCTCATAGGGCAAATACCATTGCTAAATGAATACTACAGGAACCGCCTAAAAGAGGCGTCCATTCAAATATGTACTCATAAGAGCAAAATTATGACAAAGGCAACAGAAACCAGACCACGTACAAGGGAGTCGTGTAGGCCTGTCAACCCTTTTTAACAACAAAAGAACTCATAAAATATTCGCAGACCGGTCGATTTCTCTGAAATTTGAAAGGGTGATTGCTAACGAATAGAGAAAGATTTTCACAATAACTAAAAACTCCTGTGATAAGCATGAGAAGTCGACGAAGAGGTAAATGCCACTAAATTTGTTGCGGCCGTTTCTATTTTTTGCTCGTCGTAGCAAGGCTAGTTAGGCTTATTAGCATTAAAACAAATAAACATTTTATTTGGCCATCATTATGAAAGAGGTCTATGTCCCTTTACTCTAACACAAAAATATTCAGATATTAACAAACTACATATTTATTAATCATTTCTTCTGCTTTTGTGCTTGCCAGCATTGTGATTTGCGATAATTCGCAAGTCTGTTTTTGTATCTCATAGATGTCCAAATTTTCAATTACATGGCCGCTCAACCTCGCGATTGTGTAAATAGTTCACCCTGAAGTCAAAATAGATACGTTCCTCAGGAACCTGACAAAGAAGGCTTCCTGACCCGACAGATGAAATGTAAATATTCAGTTAAATATTACAACAAAATTAAAAAACCAAAGACGGAAGTTTCTCGGTTAAAAAGTAAGTTGTTTTTACTCTGAAAACGACGAACGATTAACGTTCTTTCCCGTAGTTCATTCTGTTGACACGAGGTGATCATGTGTACCTTTATGGTTGCCTAGCACGTGATCAATTTCTTCCTTTGACAAAACATCATGACCCTTTGCATTCGTTCATAAACGTCAGAGACTGCAGAAACTTTCGTGTTTTTACCATCGATTGTCATTAATCTTTCGATGAAAATTTGATTTTTTTTTTTTTTGGTTTTTTTTTTTTAACATTTTGACTTTCTTCTTCGTTATCTGTTCATTTTTCACTAAAATAACATCGAAGTAACTTGCGTTATCATTCTATTTTACTGCTTGGGTTATAAACATTCATTGAGCGTCAAACAAATCATCTGTGTGGCTAAGATGTCACTCGAACTTGTGTTGTTTGCCCCCTCAGATGTGAGTAGCTAATTTGCATGATAATAGCAAATCCAACATGGCGGCCATCGTGAATAAGGTCTATTCAGTGCCTGTTTTTGTGTAACACGTACCACAAGCAACCCAGTGTACGCTTTATGGAGCGTCTAGTTATTAGTTATTTCACGATGTTGACAACGGAGTCCGGCCAGGAAATGTTCTAAACTGCGTGCTGTACAAACAGCACACACATTTGGCGTTACCCTTGCCAAACGTCGTCTTTTGTTAGACTGCTGCGGTAACGGGAAGACTTCACAACAATTACAATTTTGGTTTGAAAAGTATGGGTAATAAAGGCTAGGGAAATTATTTGATTTTGGACAAAACGCAAGTGAAATTATTCCTTAATTGCACGATTATACCATTTGATTAGCCAAATATCATGGGTGACAAATTACGCTCACAAGACGCCATTTTGGCACTGTTGAAAAATTGCCATGGCAACTTTGTAATTTCATATGTGAAATTATAAATTAATCCTGAAATTTCGCGCCAAAATTAAGGAGTAATTTGTCACCATTACAGTTCATTCCTTTGCCGAATTTTTCAAACTAAGAACATTTGAAAGAAAAATTGTGACGAAAAAGAGAACAAGCAAGGGTAAATCTTTCCATTTTCTGTGTTTACTTTAAGCTACCAATCAGGTAGATACTACTACCGACCTACCAATACAGTAAATTACCAATCTAGTTAATGCCCTTAATAACCGTTTTGCACACTGTGAACGAGATCAGACTTAAAATAGCGAAAATTGTTAAATACTGTTGCTTCTTCAGTGGCGTTGCTTAACTTAATTCAACTCCCTACCGATTCAAAGTACACGACAGGACTCATTAATATATTCAAGGTTTGCGCAACACACATATACAATGCTTGTTCTTACAAGTTAGCTCATGCAAGTCCTCTCATTCGATTTTGTGCATCAAGTTGTTCAGTAATTTGGATTTCACGATTGTATTGCAGCGAGGCTGCTACAAAGAATGGAAGATATAGTGGGAGTGTCTTAATTGACACCGTCAGATTAGAGCTTTAAATTAAGCAGAGACGCACATTATCATATAAATTCTTATCCACCAACGGCAACCGGTAGTGAGCTGTTTTCGTTTTTGTGTGGCTTACACGAAGTGTGAAAGCCACACTGTGCTGTCGACTGCGGAATTTGTTTGTCCGCGTGTCACGTGGTTTACGGCAAAGTTAGGCTCCAGTTTCCGCTCTCCTTCACCTGGTTCGGGCGAAGTACATGCAAGTTGGAAAGTAGCCATTTATTTTGTCAGTACGAGGAATCGTGTTTCTTTCTCCGGGGTTCTTCGTCGATTGATGAGCTAAAGTTTCATTTTTCCGTTCTTTTAAGGTGAGTCTTTTTTGTTTGTGTGATATAGTTGTGTCCTGTGCCTTGTGAAAACCCGATTGTTTTTGTCTTGCAGGTTTCCAATGGGGTCAATTGAGAATTCATTTTCCCCTTCAAAACACGCAAGCCAGCTTTGCTACAGACGGCTTGCGTTCTAAGGGCAGATTGCACAAACAGGAGTTTAACTGTCACAGGCCAGCATTGTACGGTCTGGTTTACTTCAGTTTGTGCTACGTTCGTCGAAAGGAGTCATTGCACTGTCGCGACTTAGCATACAATATTATAAAGTTACGTAATAAAATGATTGTTTTTTTCTTCCACGAGAGGGCATGCCATTGAATCCTTCAATGTGATTGGTCCTTCGCTCGGTCCAGATTTCCCTATCTCTGCCCACGGGCACGGTAACGCTCGGAGAGTTTTTGTCATCGACCTTCAATTTCCGTTTTTTGACACCGAATCCGTTTATATACAGAAGTTACTTTTTATAAGACAAGAGGTTTGGGAATATAATTCAAATAAAATTTTTTTTCTTTGAAACGATCCGTGTGTAAGTCGCTTTAGTACTACATTCGCTATCAAGCGCGCTGCCAGTCAACAATTTAAAAAGTGATTTCAGAGAAGAAGGGGGGGACAGAAAAGAAAAGAGTTATTTACCAGCTAAGGGTCGGTCCGTATAGCGAAACACGGTGACCTCGGTCTTGAAACAGCTTCCCTCGGGCAGCATTTTCAATACTTCGATCACAGTTTTTCGATATACGCACCTCCCAGCTGACAAATAACATATCTTTATGTCAGGAAGTAATCAAGTTAAAAACCTCTTGCATTTTCATTATGGTATACCTTAATACTAATTCATTTTACTCTGATGTTTTCTGGCTTTATTGTTACAGTACTTCAAAATGTAATGTTAGGAGTATTTGCTTGATATATATATAGCAAAAAACTGTGACCGAGGTCACCGTTTTTCGCTATACTGACCAACCCTTAGCTGGTAAATAACGTATTTATTTTCTCTCCGCAGCGTGCTTGATAGCGAATGTAGTATTAAAGCGACTTAAAAACTGATCGTTTCAAAGAGAAATATTTTTATTTGAATTATATTTCCAAACCTCTTGTCTAATAAAAAGTAACTTTTGTATGTAAACGGATTTGGTGTCAAAAAATGGAGACTAAAAGTCGAGGACAAAAATTCTCCGAGCGTTACCGTGCCCGTGGGCAGAGATAGGAAAATCCGGACCGCGCGAAGAACCAATCAGATTGCAGTATTCGATGCCGTGCTCTCTCGGAAAAAATAAAAACTGGTACTTGTTAACTAATATAGCACTACTATGGCTACAGGTTGTATTATTGTGAAACTTCATTTTCAAAGTTACCTGATTTAACACTATTTTAAAAAATAGTTATTTTTTCAGTAAGTAATCAAACCTGGTGTATTGTGTACAAATCTATGTCTTTCTCTTCTTTTATAGTCCAACTAAAAGTCATCAATATGGCATTTGAATCATAGCAAAGCTTTTAGTATTTTGTTGGCATACCTTCACTTGTGATGTCGCATTATCAATACTTCTACAGTAATTATTGCTGTAGAAGTATTAGATGGGTTTTTACTGTCTTGAAATCTCAATTAAGTCCTTGCAAAGCTCTTGATTTGTTTGCTTTGTTTTGAAAATTAATTGAATTTTAAGGAAATTTGAAGGCTCCCTCCCACAAGCAAGTGCTGCTATTAGAATACATTAAATAGAAATTTTGTGGAATTCCAGTCTCATGACATGGTATGCAACTTGTTGGAATGGTTCAGTGACTTGGAAGTATCAATTTCTCAAGCTCAGTGTAGTTTTAGGATAGTAGAGTCACTGTACGCTGAAAGAAACTAATACATTGCTTCAGTCAGAGTAAAGTCTCCTCGATAACATTAAGTATTTTGCATTACTACCGACCTATCCACTTTATCATTACTAACTGCCCTATAAGCTCTGAAGTAATATACCCAACAGTAAACGTCACTAAGCTTCCAAGGGCGAACTCAATGTTGAAACTGCAATTTGTAAGCCACAGACGTACGCATTGCGGACCTATTTTTACTTGGTCTCGACACTCCTAAATTTACATTGCTAAACATATTTTTTTCTCGATTAGACACGATCAGTTTAAAAATCTGGGAGGGACTACTCTCTTGGCATGCAAAATTTTGACTTCTGGGTTTCCACCCGTGCCATAAAAACGCGTCGCGCTACTAGTAGATATCGCTCGCGGACTGCATTGCAGCGCTCTAGATTCGAATCCCAGTACGCATGCAACAAAGCTCACTCAGCTTTCCATCAATTTGGGGTCGGTAAATGAGTACCAGCATATACGATAGGCAAGGCGTGCGTGGAACGGGACCAACCCAACCATGTAAAACAACAATAACAACGATAAAAGCAATAACAAAAATCTGAAAAGGAACTCTTAAAATCAGGAGCACACGACTAGGAGCGTACAGCTTCATTGTATTTGTAGAACGGCGTTTTTACAGACCGAGTTATGTTTAGATAGATTTTCCTGCCAAACCAGACCTTTCCACCTAATCACAAATCTTGCATGAGAAATTAATACCCATGGAACTGAGAATGGTCGCTTTTGCAAGTCAAATCTGATTTAAGATGTTGTCTAAAAGTAGCTTGATCTGTGAAAATGGCGTTCCATAGACTAAGTATTGGAGTTTTAGGCTCCAGTTTATGGGCTCCTGTCAAAATCTATAGTTTTGTTTAATAACTTACTTTAAAGTAATGAAAAAGT
>NC_090896.1:26740413-26747108 GCF_036669925.1 Montipora capricornis
CAAACTTTAAACGACGCCTCGAAGCACGCGGGTATCCAAAAAACTATATAGAAAGTTCCCTGTCAGAGGTCACCTTTGACTCAAGACAATCGGCTCTTAATCCGCAAAAACATAAAACTGCAGAGAGAATATTGCCTTTGGTCACTACATACCACCCTCCGGTAAAGAAACTTAAACATATCGTGATGGAAAACTGGAGTTTCATAGAAAACCAGCCTCTGCTGAAAATAATTTTTACAAATCCTCCGATCATATCTTACAAAAGAGGTAAATCTCTAAACGACATGCTTGTAAGAACAAAACTACAATTTCAAGGCTCTGATAATGCGACGCAACCACAAAAACCACGTTGGGAGTCCGTGTAGGCCTGTCTTTGCTTTTCCTTTCAAGTCACTAAAATGCTCAACTTTTGAGTCCTTTAAAATTCTTAAAGGGCTTATGGTAAATGCCGCTTCATTCATTTCTTTACCCACCGTATGCAGATTATGTATTTTTTTGACAAGAGAGTTACATAGGCCACTTCTGATATAATTATTTAGTTAAATTCTCGTAGGGGACTTTGCGCAGAAGCTGATAATGATCCCACTCTTGTACTTCTAGTCCGGAAGATAAGTGGTAGAATTGTTCAAAATATGATACAAGTGCCCAAATTGGCCTGCCTACTCCTTATGGCATGTGGAATGAAATAAAAGCAAGACCCATTTCGGATCTTGCCTTGTTCAACAATAAACAGCCTTCCAAATTTTCATATAAGGTTTGTATGGAAAACCACAGGATACCCACGTTCTGGAAAATAGTGAAAGTTTGTACGATATAAAATATGATTGCAGAGCTGGCAGTAAAATGACATCGTTAATTATTTTATTCCATTAGGATAATTTTTTTATAGAATGGATCGTAAAACTTACCGATTTGAAGGTCATTCTATTCTTGGTAACATTTTCCTGCACAAGAACATAGTACATTTGCATAGTCCATGGCAAGCCCTCTTACATCCACAGCTTATGCAGTTCGTTGCGTTCTAGGACAGCTACGAGTTTTGATAATGTTCCTATGAGTTTAATCAAAGAAACTATTATTTCAATTAGTAGCCCTTTGACCCATATTTTTAACCTATCCATCACCTCTGGAATGGTCCCGATAGAGCTAAAGATCGCTCGTGTTGTGCCTTTGTTCAAAGCTGGTGATAAGTCAATATTTTCCAATTACAGACCTATTTCTGTTCTGCCTTCCTTTTCTAAAATACTGGAAAAACTTGTTTACAATCGTCTTATTGATTACTTAAGTAAATATAATATACTTTTCGATAATCAATTTGGTTTTCGTAAACATTATTCAATTGAATATGCTTTAGCTCTATTATATGACAAAATTTCTCCTGCTATCGATAGTAATGAGGTTACAGTAGGAATATTTGTTGATCTATCTAAAGCTTTCGACACTGTTAATCATCAAATTCTTTTAGATAAGTTGCAAAACTATGGTATTCGTGGCATTGCATTTGACTGGTTTTCCAATTATCTAAAAAACAGACAACAATTTGTCCAATTTAATGACCGTCATTCTTCACATCATTTTATCAAGTGTGGTGTCCCTCAAGGCTCCATTCTTGGTCCACTTCTTTTCTTAATTTACATTAATGATATGTGTGATGTGTCAAAAGTTTTAGACTTCAACCTATTCGCTGACGATACTAACATCTTCTCTTCACACAAAAATGTGAATGTGATTGAAAAAACTTTGAATGAAGAATTTCCTAACTTAACAGACCGATGCCAAGCCGATAAGCTTTCTATAAAAAAAAGAAAAAAAAAACTTTATTGTATTTGAACCCAGGCAAAAAAGGCAAACACTAGACATAAATCTAGAGATTAGTCAATGTGCCATTGGACGAGTAAAAGAAACCGTGTTTTTAAGTGTTATTCTTGATGAACATTTAACTTGGAAACCACACATTGCTAATGTGGCTAGAAAAATATCAAAATCTATAGGCATAATTTATAAAGCAAGATTTTGCCTTCCCACTTCCTCTTTGTGCTCCTTGTATTTTTGCTTAGTTTATCTTTATCTTGTTTACTGCATATCAGTATGGGGATCGACCTATCCTTCTAATCTATATCGCATATTTTTACTTCAGAAAAAGTTTTTTAAAAAGGTTTTCTTAAAAGAATCAAATCAAAAAGTGCTTTTGATGCTCATACCGAACCAATTTTCAAGCAGCTGAAAATTCTGAAACTTAGTGATATTTATCATTATATATTTGTATTTTTCTTGAGGTGCCTATAGCCCGAATAAGCCCTAATGGTTTCTATATGGGCATCCTCGCCTTATGCTTTTCTTTTATTGATTATTTAATAATATCTGTCGTACTTTAATATATATTTATTTGGTAATTTAACATGACAAAAGTGGCAACAAAACTGAACTGAACTGAACTGTTCACTGCATGCCTTTGATGCCTGAGCTAGCATAGTCCACTTGGGAGACCAACCTTCTAATGATTGCTGCCAACCCCACTCTGCAGGACCAGGGAGTTCCTGCATAGGCTCCAGCGTTTGACCCCATACATGACCGGCCTGATAGGCTGCTCTTTTGATGTGCTGTGCAAGAGCGGCTAGAGTTGGAAAACATTCTCAATGCTTTTATTACCTTGCGCAAATAGAGCTTGTCGAGCTTCGTCGGCTGTCTGGTGGGGACACGTACGGCTGTACATGACAACCACAAATCGCTCCAAGACACGACATTGTTCTTCAGAAGACCGTATCTTCAGGAGATGATAGGACACGAAAGACTTCAGTGCCTTCAGGATTTGACTTCCATACTTGGAAAGCTGTCTTCTTTCCTTTTCTGGCAATGTATGAAACAGTATCACACCCTATGACAGCATGAAAAAAAAGAAGGGCTTCACACTACTGTTGGTTAGGGAGGCGGTGATCTTGTGGATGGGTAGATATCTGAAATGGTTACCAACACCAAAGGCAATCCACAACTCTTGTAACTCTAGCTGTTTTGCATATGCTATCGCGAGTACCACAACTTCAGTATCAACTGTCCTGATCGAGACCTTTTTGAGACCCCTGACTGATGCGTGCTTCACATGGATGAAGATCCTCGTATCCGCCTCCTAGTGGTTGCAGGCGGAAAGACCTTCCGTCTCTACTGGAGAAGGGCTGAGCACGTCAACACTAGATGTAATGATTACATCCACCCCTGGAAGTTGGATTGCAGTCACGCTTTCTGCTAAATAGTGAAAAAGCTCATTTTTGTTTTCATCCGATCGCAGAAAGCTCTTCCAGTTGACTCGAATGGCTGCATTATCGCACACGCGCCTTCGTACTCCCGAGCCTCTCGCCTCCCTTGTACTACGCTTTAGGCTGTTTCGAAGTATTGATTATATATGAAATCTATTCTTTTGATATTCTGTGCTTATTTGATGACATAACTGAGAAATACAGATGTTGCATTGTCCTTAAATGTCTTAGACTTTCAAGGTGGTAGCATGTTAACAACTGTAGCAGCATCATAGACTTAAACGTCAACTTTTGGACACTCTACCGTGCACGTGGTGGAAGCGTCAAGTAACTAGACTAATTCAGATTTCTGTCCAGAACGCATTTTGCCAGCGCAAGAGAGTGAGGGAGGACTAATAGCTTCCGCGTCATAATCATAGTCCTGTGCAAACTGCAAAGCTACACTGATGTCGCTACAAAAAGCAAGCTTTACCTCCCTTCACTCGCTATATTTACGGAGATCAGGCAATTGTGATAGCAATCGCTCCTTTAGCCGAGTGGAAGTAACTTGCTCGGGAACATAAGCTCCTAGTTGTTCAAGTCTACAAGAGTAAAGCTTTGACAAATCCGACAGCTTGAAAACTGTTTGCTTTGCATTATCCTCAATGTATGCAACTAACTCAGCTACAGCAATGGCTTCTAGCAAAACTTGAGTTGTGATATTTTCTTCCTCCTTAGGTGGAATACTTCTTAATCGATTGTAAAGGGCAGTAAGACAACCTACGTGGTAATATGAATCAATGACAGGCTTATCGCCGGCTGCAAGTTTTGTTAAAAGTTTTCGGTCTTGCAGTCTTGTAGCGGCTGCTCTGAGCTTGCTGTCAAGTGTAAGACTTGCGAAGAGTATCTTCAGTTTCATCACAAAAGAAACATGTTTGCTACTTCTTTTGGGGTATTCCTAGACTATGGCGAGTTTTAAGAGGACTCGGTGCTTCAGAATCGTCTACTGAACTGTCCTCGAGTTTCCTCTTCTGAGCCCTCTGCAGCTTAAGAGTGCTGCATTTGTTAAATCATGACTTGTGCCATTTTGCTTCATGACGTTTTAACGTTACTTCTATTCCGTTTTCCCTCATCGAGGCTTGAAAAAGAGGCTTGAATTGGCAATTCACCAATCTCACGAAATTGCTGTAGATTGTCTGCCAAATGTTTGTACCCCGAGCCGTAGTTCCTTGTACTATTTAAAGGACACACTAACTTCTCTTCTGTCTCTTGTTCACACAAAGCACACAAATTCAAGTTCTTTTCTGTTCTTACCTGAACTGTTTCCATAATCCAATATCCAAAACACTGCAAGTTCTTGTTCGAAAGCTAATAGCAACTAGGCGTTCTTTTAAAATCAGCCAGGCGCTACTTCTAAAAACAGCCAGCCGCTATTTGCTGAGTGCAGATATCAGCCAAACAATACTGCACGCAACAGGAAACTCAGATTGAGAGCAAATTGACAAAATTACCCTTCTTAATAAAAACGTAGACTTCTGTTTGGTTTGACGATACTACAGTTTACCGTATTGGATCCACCGTTGATGAAAGCATGTAACCTAAATAACGTACTGAATGAGCTTAACAAATGGTGTATGACTAACTCATTAACACCGCACTCTTCAAAATGTGAAGTGAAGTTTTTTCCACCGGGGATTCTTCACTGGTCCACTTACTTTGATCACCATTGGGAATGTCAACGTTGCATGGGTCTATCTTACAAGACTGCTGGGCATTACTATCGACAGAATGCTTACTTGGGTGAATCATATTAAGGAATTAAGGAACAACTTTGTCAAGAAATTGAACTTATTGAAAAAGTGTTCTTTTCTCAACAGAAAATCACTTCTTGACCTATACTCTAAGGTGATTCTCCCTTCAGTGACATACAGCATCGCTATCTGAGGGAACTATAACAACCTGGATTATATCAAATCCCTGCAAGCCCTTCACTGTGGTGCCAGAAAGCTAATTTTTAATTTGCCGCGAGACACACCTTCAGAACAATGTTTATGGAACTCACACTCGCGGCGAGGGGAAAAAATGGTGGGGGGGACTCGGCTAAGAGAAGAGAGAAAACGTATTTTATGATCGTGTGAATAAACGTCAGTCTTGTCAAACTAATCTATAACATAGCCAGCGATAATATGCACCGCAATGATTTCGGATTTAGTTGTATCGCGTAATAGGTCCGTATAAACCTACGAGGACCTAATAAGGCCGTCGTTCCACGATTTTCCACTCATTTCATGAAAAATTATTTTTGTTACAGAGGCACTTTACTGTGGTAACTGTGGTTTCAGAATATTTTAATGATTCTTGTAATTTTAAACAATTTTTTAATGCAAAGGCAAAATCTAGTCCGTATTTTTAGGGAAATCAAGATTGGCGATAAATTAAATTACTTTCCTATGTTTCATTCATTTTCAGTAAAGGTAATTAGATAATTGAGTGGGCTGGGGGGGATAAGTAATGTAGGATACACGACCCCTCGAAGTATGTAGTGCTTAAACGCTAATCGTGTTTTTAAATAAAGGATTTTACTTTAAACAAAGGATTTTACGAGTAATTCCAGAGTGTTTAAAGGAAGAAATTTTAATTAAAATGAGCCTGTCAGTCCCAAACCACTGACCGGCATTACTAAAAAATGATCAAGATAAACTAAGGTAGCAAGATCCAGCTGGGTCTTACATTTTTATTAATCTACATGTTAAAAGCTACATTTACTGAAAGTTTTATACTTGGGTATCACTATTTGAACTATTCTATGTTTTGTTGGCTTATCCCCCCGGACTATTTTCTGGTTGTTTTTTTTGAAATTACAATTTTCATTTCACACAGAGTTTGTGGGTTTCTTTTGTTAACCTTGTCTGTGGGTTTGAGTGGAGTTTGCTTTGTGACTATCTCCCCTCATTTTACAAGACTACCCCTAACTTTTGTCCTATGATTTTTCCTCAACCTTCACCATCACACACACACATGATTCCCTCAAAAATACCGGCTGACCTAGTGAATGTTTCTGGTTAGTGGAGGAACCCCTTCTTTGAAGCCGGATCCGAATTACCACGGATCAGAATTCTCTAAATTGTTTTAACGCAACTCTTAAACGCGTTTGCTCCGTTTGGTTAGGTTTTCTCTAGCTAATTTAATATTCCGAAGGGTTTATCAAATCACGCCTACACTGGATAGAAAATTCAAAGTTCTGGATACCTTGATGGTGGTGGCTTCCCATTTCTTTTCTTTTTCGTCGGGGGGTAACTTTAGGAAGGTGACCAGTTGAACTCTTGAACTATCTTCAAGGGCTTATTTTCAATGAAAATGACTGACTGTCCCCGCAAGCTCACAGCTTCCAAATCGTCGTATACACGTGTGCCAGTCGCAACATCTTTTGGCATGCGGACACAAAGATGGTCCTTTCTTGAGTAG
>NC_090896.1:26751608-26754108 GCF_036669925.1 Montipora capricornis
AAACGCGGTATTTATGCGTTCATTTTTTCATCTCACTTGCTTACACATTGTTTGGTTCTTAATTACACGTTCTTTAGTAAAAACCTACTTGCATGCCGGCAGCTGCTAACTAACTCTGACCTTTTGTTAAGTGTGGCGAGCTTCGGGTGACAAATTATGTAATATTTTTCAAGTGTGCATAAGTTACATCTTTTTGTAGTGTTACAATACGCACGCGCTCTGCCTAGAATCTCTGTTTTTGCTTTCAGTTAGCAGCTGCCGGCATGCAAGTAGGTTTTTACTAAAGAACGCGTAATTAAGAACCAAACAATGTGTAAGCAAGTGAGATGAAAAAATGAACGCATAAATACCGCGTTTATGTAAATAGAATCATAAGATCCTGAAGAGTGGGAGCGCTACGCTCCTACGAAACAAGCTTGTCGATCTGCAATGAAAAAGTAGTCCACTCTTCTATATATATATATATATATATATTTACCTATAGGAGAAAATTTCGCTATCTAACGTTCTTCAATAGGTATTTCTCATTGTGTCTACATTTACTAATCAACTCGTTGCGCTTATTGAGTGTTGCTGTTTGCGGCTGGCATATGATGTAATATTTTTCAGCTATGCATAAATTACAACGTTTTGTCGCGTTTGTATAATGCGAGGCGTGACAAAGAATTTTTCACGAAATTGTATTGCCTATAGCCCGTAGCCCGTGTTCAAGCCATTGTGGCCGCTCAAAATTGAGGGGGTATGCCGTCAAGGCCTGCTTTGCCAAACAGCCCAGGGACAGTTCTAACTCTGAGTTGTGTGTCAAAAGCACAGGGCTGGGGGGTTCCTGCTTTGAGACTTTAACTGCAGTTAGAGTTTGTGGCCTTGTTAAGTGAGACTTTACAATGTAGGATGCCTTGGCAGTTTTTCTTGGACTAGTCTAGGCCTGAATGATAGTTTGCTTTTGATCACCAATTAGGGTGAACCCACAGTGTGGCGTGGGGTGGTGATTGGCAGTTGTCTGACCAAAGCACAGGGATGGGGAGGGTAGCTTTTTTTTAACTTTGTAACGGCAGCAGAGTTGGCTTCTTTTCACAATTTCCGCAGCCACCTTTTGACAAATCCAGTTAGAAATTTATAATTATCTGCGCGACTCTCTCCAGAATGGCATTCTGTGAGCCAGGCTGAGTAAATCGAGTGTCATCAGCCGATTTTTGACTGAATTTCAGGCGTTTGGCCCTTGATATCTGAGCGAATTCGCTAAAAGGTAACTGCTGGAGTTTTCGCTTGAGCACGGGCGTAGGAGTCAAGTAGAACGCGTCTTTCGCTACTCCAGATTCGGGACACCTGGACAGTCAAATGTTTCTTGCATAGCTGAACGAAACAGCTTCGAAGCGAACTGTTGTTATGCGTAATGCCCAATTCACAATTTTGTGTAACAAAAGGGCTCCGTGTAAACGATTATGACAGGAACGCATGAACAGACTTCTGGTGCTTAGAAAAATGGTTGAAAAAAACCAAAACAACTACAGGAACGGAAAAGAAATCCTTGACGACGCCATAAATGATTCAAAGTCTTTTGTTTCTCAAAACCCTGTGTAAATCACACAATTATGTCAATTCCATTGTCTTCGTTTCGATCGCACTAAGGTGTGAGCCTCCAAATTAGCCAGTGCTTGTTCCCCTGAACAAAATGTCTTAATTATTTAATCCTAGTAGTATGGGTGGTACAACAGCGGCAGAAAATTCAGTTTAATGTTTACAATTTTAAGACACATTGTTGTATTTACATTTTATGGAGATACATCAGAAATAAAATCTTGAAAAATCGTGAAATAAGTCAGATAATACGGGATGTATGTGGAGTAATACCTCCGTTCTTGGTATTTATGTCTTACGTGTTTTAGTTCAGTCGTAATCTCAGGATTAAATTCACTCTTTTGAATGACGCAATGACGAAAAATACGTGCTATGGTACAAAATCGAGTACAGATTATTTTTGCATTCCTCATTTAATTTTTAGCTGTAGGAATGGTACTAACAATATTATTGCTGTCGAGAAACTTTTAGTGTCATTTTTGGTGTGAAATTTGCAGAAAAAACCGAACTATTTTAGACCTATTGGTATCTCGATAGTACTACGGTAAAAATGGCGCAAAAAAACATTTGGGGTAAAATGTCATCATGTACGGTAGCTGTTGTGTATCATTTTTGCATGGAAAACCTCTTGTCAAAAACACTTTTTTGAAACCCTTTCCTATAAAAACGCTGAGACGTTGAATCCAAAAGATTCGGATGTAGATAGGTCCGGTTTCGATTTCGCCAAAAATAGCGCAAAATCCTTTTTTTTTTTTTTGGATTCAAAAGTCCGTTTTCGGATTTTCCTTAAAAAAACGCATCCTTAGAGTATTCCTTTAAAGGTCTTTTGTTATAATAACAAAATGTCTTTTACAGGATAAAGTGGAATAAATGAAAGCCATGTAAAGGCTGAAATTGTGACACTCGAATATCGAACGGACTA
>NC_090896.1:26764108-26769108 GCF_036669925.1 Montipora capricornis
GTGAGCGTCTTATGTCACTTATTTCCTTTTTTGTCAGTCATGATTCTCTGTAACTCGGTGACTTTTATCGCGTCTGTGCAGCTTTTCTGGCGCTTTTTGTTAACGTGGGAAAAAATCGCACAGGAGTCAGAGCATTCTTTAAAAAAAGCAAAAAGGATTACAAAAAGAGTCACGAGGGGAGAGAAAGGAAAGGTAAGTTGTCTGACACTGTTTACCAGTAAATACTGACTAATAATTACTTAGAGGGTTTTGACGGAAATTAATAATTAATAATGCGAGGGCTTAATTGTTGCTTGATTTTTACATATTTCGATGACCGTATAAACACTTTCGTAGCTCGTTTTCACATCATTCTCAAAAATAAAACTTTTATCGTAGTACGATGGAAGACACGAATTGGTCTAAAATATTAACGTTTTCCTGCAAATCTTTCTTTTGAAATTGCACACAATTCTGGGTTTGTTTGTTTTTGTTGTCATGGTTTTTATCCTTTTCCTGATTTTGCGTCTTTTTGAACCTGAAGAATGAGGCCTTCCAAGGGTTCTTAGCGACAAGCGACATCGCTCCAAAATTGCAAAAAATGTAGCGACAATCTTGCTCCAGAACACCGACAGCCGACAGAATCTGACGGAAAAAAAGTGACAATTTGCGACAGCGACAATCCATTTTTAACTTCGACAAAGCGACATGTTTTCACTTTGTTATTTCGACAGCGACATAACCGACCAGGCCAGCTTAATTGAGTCTAAATCGTCTCTTCTGTTGGTGTTGCTACAAGTGTATTTCTTGTGCCATTTAAGATACATTAAACAAACCATCATTCAACACTTGACGCACCTATTTTGCAGTGAGCGTCTTATGTCACTTATTTCCTTTTTTGTCAGTCATGATTCTCTGTAACTCGGTGACTTTTATCGCGTCTGTGCAGCTTTTCTGGCGCTTTTTGTTAACGTGGGAAAAAATCGCACAGCAGTCAGAGCATTCTTTAAAAAAAGCAAAAAGGATTACAAAAAGAGCCACGAGGGGAAAGAAAGGAAAGGTAAGTTGTCTGACACTGTTTACCAGTAAATACTGACTAATAATTACTTAGAGGGTTTTGACGGAAATTAATAATTAATAATGCGAGGGCTTAATTGTTGCTTGATTTTTACATATTTCGATGACCGCATAAACACTTCCGTAGCTCGTTTTCACATCATTCTCAAAAAAAAAAAAAGCAAAAAGAAGGACAAACAGAACTGCAAGGTTAAGGAAAGCAAAGGTAAGTTGTCTGACAATGTTTACCAGTAATTACTGACTAATAATTACAGAGAGGGTTTTGATGGTCGTCCTTGCATTTAAGCTTAAGCAGTGTCTAACAATGACAGCAAATAATAATTACTATCATTCGATGTATTTTGTCCTTCCTTTTCATTGGCCGAGAGCCTACCACGTGACCTGCAAATAACTGCCTACAAATAAGTGTTTTGCAGCAAATAATATTCTGCTCGTGCGCAATTGAAATCACGCTCTTGTCAGAAAATAGAAAATAATTCGACATCTTTAGTTGATCGAAAAAACAGTGAGAATACTAAGAAAGGAGCAAAAGTTGCACTCAACGCATTTCGAGAGTATCTCAAGGAAAGAAAGCCGAGACGAAGAGGCACTCGTGTCGTCGATGCGAAGGACAAGTTGGCGAATGCATATATATTGGTTATGAAGAGCTTTTATGCTGAAGCCAGAAAAAAGAATGGCGAGCTTTACACCAAAGCTTCACTTGTCGGGATACGGTTTGAAAACTAGTGTTATTGAACGTTTGACTGTAAGTACAATTTGAAGTCTACAAATATAATTATACTGAGAAGGAAGCCATTTGATTGGTGCCATTACTCGACTCTGCAAGGCAGCGCGCACTTACGCCTTCTCGGAAACAAAAGTAAAAACAAAAACTCGCTGATCGAATGATAACACAATTATTGACCTCGGTTATCGCAAAATATCGTGATTTGTCAGTGTCTCGCAGATCAATTATTTGCCTCAGCCTTCGGCTTCGGCAAATAATTGATCTGCTCGCCCCTGACAAATGACGATGTTTTGCTCAACCTCGTCCAATAATTGTTAAATATTGCGAGAGCTAAACCGTATAAACACTTCCGTAGCTCGTTTCCGTTTATAGCCACTCTCCACCCCCCTACACCCCTCCCCCCAAAGATATATACTTACGAATAGTGTAAGCCAGGTTTACAGCCCAAAATTTTACAAAATTTTTGATCAATTCTGGCGGGCGGGCCTTAAAAGGTGGGGAATAAACTGTTTTCTCTTTTGCATGGCGGAAGCGTGATGTGCAATGACTGTAACCAGTCAGCAAAATCTGACACAGTAATAACTTCCGAACTGTCAGCCATTTTATTTTCGTGTGGGGTCAAAGACAGAGAAGAGAATGAGGCGCCAAAGGTCGCAGCAGAAACTGATCTACAAACTAATTATAGTAGTTAGCAAATCTCGGAAGTGACGCGTCCTTAACTGTTTCTTTTCCAGAAAAACACATGTTGGTGCCATAATGAGGCTCCTGTGGCTAAGCCCGTTAAAATCATTCTCTGGGGGTTCTAGGAAAAAGAATTAAGGTCGCTAACATCATCTGGCTTTCTTAGTAATGGTGATCTCAGTAGTGGTTGATCTTCTATAAAAAGAAGGAAGTTTTTACTCTTTAAATTAAACAAAATTACAGGACGCAAAAATTAAGCAAGTTTAGCCAACATTTGTATTCTAGCGAAAAAGCGACAGCGACAATTTTATTGCAGCGAAAAAAACGACAGTGACATTTATCTCAAGCCAAATAGGCGATACGTGGGCTGGAAAATGAGCGACAATGCGACATCAGAATCCCCCTTGGAAGGCCTCTCAGATTCTAAAGAGCTCTGCAGACAGTAACGCCGGGCAAAGTCTGCTTCTCTCATGGCGAAAAATCTGCATTTTTGAAATTCAAGTTCTGATTCAATAATATTTAACAATCTCTACTTTTCATACAAAGCTTCGAGAATACTACCTAACATTTGAAGACCTCTTTTCCTATGCTATATATCTTCCTTTAAAATTCTTCCATCGCGGCCAAATAAATACGATGGCCGACGGAAAAACAAACAACAAAAAAAAAACACACTTCCGGTTAAAAATTCCCCACCTCACCCAGGCAAAGCCTTATTTGTCAAATTCCCCATTCACTGGGCACAGAAAATAGTCAAATAACCAGGGTTTGCCAAGGAAGAGGGAGGGGTGATGAGGTTTCGTCGACCGTATCGGCGCATTACATCAGTTCAAAAGTTCCAGGCCACGGTTCCTTCCTTATTGTGCAGTGCAATTTGACCTAAAAATCACACGTGTGATTTCAAAATCGAACCACCGCGCAGCACGACTTCGATTTGAAATCACAAGTATGATTTCAGACCAAATTTGCACGACATGAAGTTCAATTACCACTTTATTACATCCATTTAGAAGTAACAGAATAATTATTTAATCGCTGAAATACAGGATTTTAGTCAGTACGCAGGATTTTATTGATCCAGTTGTGAGCAAAAGTTGCAAAATTCCAAAAATCACCACACAGTGGTTTTCTTTGTCTTTCCTTTTCCTGCAATTTGATTGGTTACCATAAAAAAGCCTTGAAATCTGATTGGTTGTTTTGTTTTGTTTTGTTTTTGTTTTGCTGGTGGAATGGTGCGGTTTAGAGGGAAACAATCTTACTGCTGAGAGCCAATCAGATTGTAAGGATCACCAGTGATTTCTAAATCGATGTAATAAAACAAGAAAGCATACTGTCCATCTTTCATTCTGGTGTAAAATTACACGAGGCAAACTCATTTCCAACTTACGAATGTGATTGAAGCTGAAATCGATATTTAAAGTCACATCTTTTGCTTCAGGTTATCTCTGATACAAGCTGAGCCAAAATGCCGGGGTAAAGCTAAGATAATGAAGATAAGCGCTCGACAGGGATGTAGCTAAGAATAAATTCATCGGGTTAAAGGTTCTATTGAGGCGGCAATTTCGTGCTGTTCAGGTTATCTCTGATACGCACAGTAGTACTTAATCAAAAACGCTTTTATTTTATTTCCAGTATTGATATATTCTTAAGATAATTCCGCATCCATTTCTTTTGTCATCACATCGAATGACTTTTAAATTTTGTACAAAATAATTTGCGATCTTCTCAGTTCCTTCGATTAACGGCTAAAACTCAGCCGGCAATCACCCCTTTCTCTGGCGGCGATTTTCACCAGCAGCTAGCACTTCACGACATCCTTTGATTAACAGCCAGTCTTCCAGCGCTGGAGCATTAATTGGGACACTGTAAACTGAAATCAACAAATCAACACAAATCAAATCAAATGAGAACCCTTGTTCTTTCTCTATCCTCTAAGTTTTTTGTCCATTTTCCGAATGTCAGAGCTAAGGATGGAGAGCTAAGGATGTCACACCGTGTTATAAGTGCAAGTAATATTGCGAAGGATTGAGTGAGGCGTTATATAATTCAACATGTACCTCTGAAACGACGATTATCGACAACTCCTAAATTTCTCTGGATTGACTGTTATCGTGATTTTAGATTACTCTGCCCCAGGACTTGTGGTAACAGATGAAAAGAAAGAAGTAAAAATTGCACCCCTGGAGAGAATTTGAACCCTGAGCAACCACTTTGAATGAACTGTTTTTCTCCAATAAACCACCAAATGTCAACTTGATGACGATTGCACCGATTATTTACCAAAACTAGTAAGTATATTGGACAAAAGACATTTTGAGTCACGCGTCACGCAATTGTACGCGTAGGTTTTGTTGTGACCAGATTTCAGTTACTCTGATTTTGTAATTCGCACGTGGTCAGGTTTTCGAGTTGTTGTCGGAGTCGTCGCTAGAGTCGAGATGAAAATAGAAAACTAAAGAAACCGTGAAATTAAACCGTGAGTTTTCTGAACCGAAATACCGTTTGTTGTCTACACAACATTTTGGCGACCACGACG
>NC_090896.1:26781608-26791608 GCF_036669925.1 Montipora capricornis
TATGGAATGAACGTCCAGATAATATACCCGAAGCTAAAGACCTAACTACGTTTAAATCAAAGTCAAGGGCGTTCCTTTTTAGAACTGTTTTCTGTTAGTTTATCACTTTTAAAGCTGTAAAGCGCTTTGAGCTTAAGAGCGTCTGCCTGAGAGACCGGGGCAGACTTGGAGATGAAGGTCGGCCGATTTCGCTTAAAATTGGTACACAAAGTACTTATGTCGGCTTATGTAATATGCCAAAGTTTCAGCTTCAACGACTTTTTTTTAGCCGAGTTCTGGATATCAGCCCCTCAGGGGTCTCCAGAGGCTGATTTTCAGTGCAATTTTGGCCACTTTTAAATCTCTCTTTTAGCAACATGAAATTAATTTCAGGCAAAAAACAAAACCATCTTTTTAAAGCCCTATCCTTAGGCTTTTATGGGTGAGATCATTAGCTCATGGAATTTTTTCGCTAGCCTGTGGCTGTTATCACAACTTGGTCATATTTGAAGCATATGGGAAGCAACCGGAAATGGCCTGTTTTTCAGACCAAATATTTTCCATGCCCATGTTTTATATCTTGAGGTCTTAAGTATCCCTGCAAAGTTCAGCCCTTAGTTTAGTAATATCAAGAAAAAAATACTAAGGTTGAGGAATTAAAGACGATTTATGATATGTCCACGTCACCGCCGAATATTCACCCGTTTGCGTAAATATTCAGTAAACAAATCATGCCATTGAGGTTCTTATACAAGTTCTATCATAATCATTCTCTGCAATATCAAGGAGACGAATCTGCACGAGAAAACAACTGCACTGAATTCCAAGTCAGTCATAGCCAGCCAAACTACAATGACCTCGCCACGTACGGTATTAATCGACCTGTGTATATCTAACTCGCAACGATGCACTTGCGACCAATTTATCGCTGGGGCTAAAGTTTGTCTGTAAAAGTGAAGCCAGGTAAGCGTTTTTTGTAAGCGAATTTATCCAGACACTTTTGCACTTTGGAAGAGCGACTGCAATTTGTGTTAGACGATTAGCTTTAATTGTATTCGAAATTTCTTAACGGTTCAAAGCGGTTCTCAAGTAGTGTCACGACAGATGTTGTGGTTGCATTTAAAGAGACCGATAAGTTCTTTTTTCTTCAGAAAATATTCAAGCCCAAACAGGTGGGTTGTAGTACTACTGAATGGAACTACAAAGCTTGCTTATATCCTGATTTAATTAGCGCTTCATTACTACGGGCCACAGACGTGATACGTTGAACAAGTTGAACAAAGTAGATAAACTTAACATTGCAGTTTGGACGAAAAAGATGCAATTTTGCATTGTGATATACCGGCAAGAGATGTGTTGTTAGGTAAATAAAGAGTTTTCGCAACGGCCCTATTGTCCGTAATTTCCAAGACTTCTTCCAAGAAATTTATAACCGCTGTCGGACCACTATCTGATCGGTCCTAAAACAATCACATAAAAATTTCTTATTAACGGCAAGCCTTTTCGGTGACAATTAACTTCAGAGTCTCTTACCCTAACCATAACTTGGAAGGAAAAAAAAATCGAAATTAAATGGCTGATTTTTGCAGACACGCTTTGTTGAAACTTTAAACGGAAGTGGCCTGGTTAGCCATCTTCTCGTAAGTTTTTTTCTTAGTAAAAAGCCTCAATCTTAGTATTTTTTTCTTGATACTACTTAACTAAGGGCTGAACTTTGCAAGGATACTAAGACCTCAAGATGTAAAACATGGGCATGGAAAATATTTGGTCTGAAAAACAGGCCATTTCCGGTTGCTTCCCATATGCTTCAAATATGACCAAGTTGTGATAACAGCCACAGGCTAGTGAGAAAAAATTCCATGAGCTAATGATCTCACCCATAAAAGCCTAAGGATAGGGCTTTAAAAAGATGGTTTTGTTTTTTGCCTGAAATTAATTTCATGTTGCTAAAAGAGAGATTTAAAAGTGGCCAAAATTGCACTGAAAATCAGCCTCTGGGGACCCCTGAGGGGCTGATATCCAGAACTCGGCTAAAAAAAGTCGTTGAAGCTGAAACTTTGGCATATTACATAAGTTGACATAAGTACTTTGTGTACCAATTTTAAGCGGAATCTGCCGACCTTCATTTCCAAGTCTGCCCCGGTCTCTCAGGCAGAAGCTCTTAAGGCTATAGCGCTATATAGGTTTATTATATTGTTATTATTTATTATTATAAGTCTTTGCGATTATTTCATCTCGTCCACGTCGTACAATGTGGGCGAAGTATCCTAAACATAAATCGGTAAGAGCGGTCTCAGACTGAAAATAGAGAATGAAAGATTCTTTGTTGCATGCTCACGTTGTCGTCAAAAACCTAAACTTTGGTGATCGTACGTCTTCGTCATGCAGAGTACCGCTAAATTATGAACTAAAATCTGTGCCGCACGTGCAGCACGATTATTTATGCTCTTTTAACCAGTGATATCATTGGAACATATTCAACTTGGGGGTCATATCGCTGAAGCTTTAACATCGTCCGTTGCACCCGTTGAGGCGCCTGGAAAAGTGGTTTCGGAAGAAAACTTCTGGTGGCTTGTGGTCGGTTTGTACTCTTGCATACTGATGAAATTTGGTGCATCCATAAAACTATTGCTAGCCTACGGAGTTCCTTTTCAGTTGGTGAATAAGGTTTCTTAGCAGCGATGAGCGTCTTTCTTGCATAAGACATGCCCCCAAAGCCATAAGATGAAGTACGAAGTAGGTTGGAATTTTCCGATTTCAGGCCATTCCAGATATAATTCGCAGAGCCATTGTTGATGGACGAGAAGATCTGTTCCCTTCAAGATTGGAGCTCTCGTTGTAGAAAATTCACTCTGTTCTGCGAGGCTTTTAAAAGAGCAACGCAAAGTTCCTTTGACGTTCGTTGGAGTGATTGCTTGCAAAGCTTCTGATCACGAGGTCAGCCGATCATCGACGTTAAGTGCCAAGTTAAAATTTAAATTAAATCCTGCTGGAATAACATTGTTATCCAAGCAATTTTTAAGAAAGGTACAGTGGTGTTGGTATCTGGTTAGCTTGTCCCAGACTCGTGCTGCTTGTGCTACTGTGGAGTGAATGGCCTGAAAGCGGAAAATTCCAACCTACTTCGTAACTTGAAAGAACGCGAGAAAAGAAAGATGTTCAAGACAATTCCGTTGGATCAGGAGTTTTTTTCCAGTAACACCAGAGATCTATACCCATTAACACTGCCACACAAGCCCGTCGTTATTACGGGCTACACAGGCTAGTGAGAAAACAAAAACTCTTTCGTCGAAAGCTCAAGTTACCTAATACAACGACTTCTAATGAATCACATCAGTTAGATCCTATCAACCTCTCAAACATGTCCATTAACCAAGACCAAATCAATCTACTCAAGAAAGGACCATCTTTGTGCCCCATGCCAAAAGATGTTGACTGGCAACGTGTATACGACGATTTGGAAGCTTTTGAGGCCCGCTTGCGGACAGCAGTCTTTTTCATTGAAAATAGCCCTGAAGATTGTCAAGAGTCAACTGGTCACCTTTCTAAAGTTCCGAAAGAAAGAAATGGAAGCCACCACCATCAAGGTATCCAGAACTTGAACTTTTTCTATCCAGTGTTAGGCGTGATTTGATAAACCCTCGGAATATTAAATTAGCTAGAGAAAACCTAACCAAAGGAGAATGAGTTGCGTTAAAACAATTTAGAAATTCTGATGTGGTAATTCGGATACAAGACAAAGGTTCTCGCTTTGTTTTAATTGAGGAAGGGGAATACGAGGATAAAATGTTCGGTCAGCTTCAAAACCAATTGCATTATAAACCCTTACAAGAGGATCCTACTATCATGCATTTGACTCGGGTTGAAAGCTGGTGTGAAATTTCAAACCAAGTAGCTAATTGGATAGTTAAAGTGGTACTATGATCAAAAAACCATTACCTTTTTTTCTTCAGATTTTGAAAGCGTGTTTGCTTAACACCTAACTGGCAAAATTTTGAGCTTTGAGTTATATCCAAAGGCTGTTTATTTTGAGTGTAAGTTTTGGATTTCACGGTCCGCCATTACTCACGTTCAAAACTGGCCGATTGGTACTCAGAGGGTTGGATCTAGAGAAAATGACGTCATTTACTCACTAGCTTAAAATTTCAGCGTGTAAACGCAATTTATTACATATGCAAAACACGAGTTTAAAAGTCTGAAAGCCCGAAACTCCCGTGCTGCATATTAATTCGGCCGCGTACACACGCATTGCATTCTTAAACTAGTGAGTCTTTGGCTTCATTTTCTCCTCGACCCAGCTCTCTCAAAATTTTAAAGTTAGTAATGGCGGACCAATAAATAAGAAAATTCCAGCAAAAATAAACAGGTGTCTTTTATAAAATCAGAACTTAAAACTTGGGTGAGTTAGTGTTTAGTTAACATAGTTTTGAAATCCAAAGAAAAAAAAGAATTGTTTTTTTGGTCGTAGTATCACTTTAACAAAGAAGCCAAACCAGGGGTTGCATTTGGAAATATCAAAACCCACAAAGTAGGGAATCCTCTTAGGTTCATCTCATCTTGTTGTGGTACGGCAATAGAAAATCTCTCAGCCTTCACTGAATTTTATTTGCAACCACTGGCTCGTGAATTGCCGTCTTTCATCAAAGATACTACCTATTTGCAGAATAGAATTGAGGATCTTAACCGAGGTGGCCCTTTTCCCGAGGGCACTTTATTAGTTTCATGGGATGTTGTGTTCAGTGTTCCCTAAAACTGATAAGCAACTTGGTCTCACTGCAGTAAAGAAAGCACTGGATGCTAGAGAAAATCAGCTTCCATCTACAAATTGCATTTTGGAAGCGGTAGACATTTGTTTGAAGAAAAATCATTCGGTTTTTAAAGAAACTTTTTTTCTACAAATTCATGGCACAGCCATGGGCCCAAAAATGTTTGTAGTTACGCGGATCTTGCCATGGGTGAAATAGATTTTCAGGCTAAATGTTCTGGCTCCATAAAGACGGCTCTATGGTGGCGATACCGTGACGATGTTTTTGACCTCTGGCAACAGGGCCTTCTTGCACTGCATGAGTTTACCGAATTTATAAATTCTTTATACCCTACTATAAAATTTGAATTAGTTTTTTCTCAGCGCGAGTTCCACGTGCTAGACATAACTTTATATCTTATCGAGGGTTTTATTCAGACAGACGTTTATTCAAAGCCAACGGATAGCCATCTGTACCTCCCACCATCAAGTGGTCATCCTAAACACGTTTTTAAGGCTATTCCTTATGGCGTAGCGACAAGGTTACAAAGGAACTGCTCGGAACAAATTTTTCTTGCCGAGAGATAGCCATCTAGAGGGAGCCCACAATCATAAGCCCATATGGTTTCCCCGTGAGCTTCCTCACCAGAATTTTAATATTACTGTAGTTATGACGAATTTTGTAAAACATCTGGCGAACAAAATAAACTGAAACTGAAACAGAGAACTACTGAATACAAGGGTTATTTAGTCAATCAAGGTTACCCTTCTAAATTAGTGGATGATCAATTTCGTAAGGCCTCAACCATACCTAGAAGTGATCTACTTAGGACTCGTGCCAGATCTAAGAAGAAATTATTTCCATTTATGACCACATTTAATCCAAATTTACCTGATGTAGGTCGCATCATCAGCAAACACCTAGCGATTTTGGAATCCAAACCTAAATTAAAAGAGCTTTTTCCTCCAAATTCCATCATAGCATCCTTTCGAAGATCTAAAAACCATAAGGAATTGTTGGCGCCATCTCGTTATGGCCCCAACACAGAACTGATTGTTGCCCAAACAGAAACCTCCACCCTGATGTATGCCGCCATTTAAATTCAGATACGGTGACTCTGTGGATCCTATCCTAACTACCTGAGTTCTGTCTTCTAGAAGGATGCGACCCACCTTAGCAGGCAGGGGTGGATATCTTTGTCACCTAGCTTTGCTAGCAAAGTGTGATAGTCTATCAAGTCAAAGCCTTTTTTGAAGTCTGCGAAGAACCATCTCACCCATACACTGCCACGGCCTAACGCCTCTAATGCCAAATGGAGGAGGTATACAATTGGGTGTTGATTCGATCTCCCAGCCACCGCAAATTGCCTTGTGACGAGCTGTCGTAGGATGTCTGGGAAGGCTCTACATAAAGTAAACCCTTCCATTATTTTCGCAAGGTAAGACATGAGGGTACCGGTCTGGGGCCGATATTGTTCGCGGTTATGTCTAATGACCTCTTCCAATACTGGCTCCCGCATGCAAAATACGTGGACGATCTCATTGCTATCGAAATTTTTCCCAGGAACACGCCATCCGTCTTACAATCCATTGTCACGCAGGTTCAATCATTTGCTTCAAGAAGTAACATGTGTCTCAATCCAGTTAAATGCAGGGTTTTGGCGGTTGACATTTTACACTATAATAGTTTTCGGTGTCCTCCAATTGCCACGCACGGGCGGCTCCTTTTTGGAAAAAGTTAAAGTGGTACTACGACTAAAAAAAAATTGTTTTTCCTTTGGATTTCAAAACTATGTTAACTAAACACTAACTCACCCAAGTTTTAAGTTCTGATTTTATAAAAGACACCTGTTTATTTTTTCTGGAATTTTCTTATTTATTGGTCCGCCATTACTAACTTTAAAATCTTGAGAGAGCTGGGTCGAGGAGAAAACCACGTCAAACACTCACTAGTTTAAGAATGCAATGCGTGTGTACGCGGCCGAATTAATATGCAGCACGGGAGTTTCGGGCTTTCAGACTTTTAAACTCGTGTTTTGCATATATAATAAATTGCGTTTACACGCTGAAATTTTAAGCTAGTGAGTAAATGACGTCATTTTCTCTAGATCCAACCCTCTGAGGTCCAATCGGCCAGTTTTGAACGCGAGTAATGGCGGACCATGAAATCCAAAACTTACACTCAAAATAAACAGCCTTTGGATAAAACTCAAAACTCAAAATTTTGCTAGTTAGGTGTTAAGCGAACACGCTTTCAAAATCTGAAGAAAAAAAGGAAATGATTTTTTGATCATAGTACCACTTTAAGGCATTCAAATTTCTTGGCGTCCTTATTTCTCACGACTTAAAGTAGAGGCTCACTGCGACGCTATAGTGAAAAAGCCAATCGCCGCCTCTATGCCATTAGGCAGCTTAAACGCTCTGGCGTGCCTGCTCAGGACATCGTGAAAGTCTATTGTTCAATCGTCCGATCAACACTTGAGTACGCTAGCGTGGTATACGCCAACCTGCCGCGATATCTCTCTGACTCAATAGAGATGATACAGAAGCGAGCAATGGCCAGGCATGGTTATAATGAGGCCCTAGTTAATTCCAACATAGTCACACTGCAAGAGCGCAGAATAGCCACATGCAAATTAAACGGGTCAAATCTGGCCTAAAGCCACAGAATCCTTGATCAACTTGTTTTAGACCATACCGATGTAGCTTCTTCCTCTTATCAGTTGAGGCCTCGAAGCAACAACGGCAGTTTCTTAAAACGATTAGCGCTAATCGTATGGCCCCCAAAAATATAACAACATGCAATAACATAGGTATTAAGGCGTTTCTTGCTACGACCGTTTACAGCATAGTTGAGTTATTATTCCCTTCTACCGGAAGTTTCACTCACGCACACAACGTGTTATATATGCTGTTCCTTGCTAGTTGTATTCATTCCCTGAAGAAGTCTCAGTAAGAGACGAAACGCGTCGGAAATAAACGAAAAAAGCTTACAACTACAAGAAGTCTTCCTTTGTGCTGCTCACTAGTTTTCGTTAAAAAAAAATAATAAAATAATAAAAAAAGAATCGCAGTATTGCAAGAAAAAGACTCAAAACTACAAAATTACAAACTTAAGGAAGAATGTTAACATACGCAATGATTTATTAGGAGAGTGTAAGTAAGACTTTGCGTGACCTGTTGTAAATGCAAAGACAAAGGAAGTGAAAAACCAAGCGCGAGGGGACAATGACGTTAATAAGACGTATAGGGAATCAATGGTTCATCTTTTAAGCGAGAACTTAACTAAGTTTTAACATTTATTATATAGTGCAAATGATTTGTAAAACGAATTTATGATAGAAAAAAAAAATACAAAATTGATTAATCAAAGTAAATTTCGTTCTTTAAGACTTCCATCAATAAAGAGGTGTATGAAAATATGCTACGAAGACACACACAAACACACAGACCGGTGAAAAGAGCCTACAAGTAGAGCACAAATTATCGAAAACGCGAGTATCTCGAGAGAGCGTAGGCACAATAACAATAGTAGGCACCATCCTTAATTAGTAATTTCTGCTGTTGTTCTAAACGGATCAAGCAGACGGAAAATGTTGTGAGAGATTACTGTGCATGTAATTTTAGTTTTAGTTGTTGATTAAAATTGTTGGGTATTGTTCGCAAGGCTTGTTTGTTAACTGCTTCAGCTCAGAGGTGTTTGATCCCTGTAAACTGTATCCACTAATAACGATTAATTTTGTACTTTATGCAGAAGCAAAATTATTTCCATATACACTGTATTCAATACAGAAAGTGGCTTTCTGGGGCTAGAGACGGGAGCTTTTAGGCTTGGCTAAATCTATATATTATTCAGTTTAGAAATCGAAAATAACGTTAAGACGTATACTGAATAAATGGTTTATCTTTTAAGCGAGAACTTAACTAAGTTGTAACATTTATTATATACTGAAAATGATTTGTAAAACGAATTTCCGGCTAAATATCAGCACTCCTAAAGGGCAGAGTAAGGCGAATAAATAAATAAATAATTCTTAACTTACCAAATCCTTATTTCCTGTCTTAACAGAATATCAGCATAACTGATTTGTCAGCTAAATTGTACTGCGTTCGTACTATTAGCGAAAAGACCCCTCAAGGACGCAAACAACAGGTGATCACATCTATCAATTTTACAATTTATCCCTGCAAAGAAATTAAGGAAATGTACATTTGTCGCCAAGGTAACTTTCACTACCGTAAAAAGATGAACAATAATAAATTCCACTAAACTTTATTAGCTGCACAATTAACGAAATGAAATTTTCCTAGATATAAAAGCGGAGATCCCGTGGCGTGAGTGACTAGTTTTATTTCTCTTTTAAACCTTAAAGAGAGTTTTTGAGATGAACAAAGAGATTGGCAGGCTGGGAGTCTTGGACTTGGACTTGGACTCTAAGTGATTAATCAAGTCTCGGCATATGTATCTTTATTGGTAAGTTTTCACATAAGAGTTGAGTTTATTTATGAGGTGTGTGCACGACGTGTATTGGCCTTGAAATAATAGGAGTCACCTGAAACAGAACGGGTGGTTTTGTTTAAGCAAAACCCGAAAAAAAGCTCGAATTCGAGTTAACACATCATATTCTGACCAGAAGTACGAAATTAAGTACAATGTTCTCACTGAATACAAATAATTAATGCCCGACCAATAATTTAATTTAAATTATGAACAATTTACAAGCGGAGACCGGCTAGTTCAAGGTCTGCTCAAATGGTAGGCATACCTCCAGAATGGAAATTGTTATGGTATGTTCTAGGTAGTTGCTCTAAGTTTTCGAATTCTGTTACACCAAACCCTTGTACAAGTGCCACTTCTAATTATTTAGGAAACCAAACATCAACTTTTCATTGAAGAAAGGGTTATGGTGAGTTTATCAACGCTATTCGGTTAATATATTATATGGCCAAGTTAATGTAGCCAAAAAACAAAAACAAAAAAGAAACGTTTACAGTACCATGAAAAGGATTTGCTCGAGTCTTATCTGACAATGAAAATTAGATTCAGCCATGCACTACCGCATATCCCCTGGAATTAATTATGTTCATTGGAAATTAAAATCTCTCGCAACGTCGGGCCTGGGAAAGCAACTGTAGTGGCAAAAAAGGGCATTGTAGCTTTATGTTTAATTGAAGGACTACTCTCGGGAAATTCCCCTCATCTTAATTATTCACTCCTTATTTCCCACCTCTTAGAGTTACTAAAAATGACTCGAGACGAACGATTTTAAACATTTG
>NC_090896.1:26794108-26809108 GCF_036669925.1 Montipora capricornis
GCCCTCCCCTCCGTGCAACCTATTTAAACACTCACCCGAATTATGCCGTTCATTTTCAAACGTAAAACAAGTAATTCCTTCATCAAAGTCTGAAGTCAGCACCCACTTTCAAGTTGAAATTACTAGTATATATTTATATGCTCCACACGCTGTAAACGTTCTTAACTTGACACATTTATCAAGCTTCAAAAAGTGGCCGTACTCTGACCTTTTAAACCTAAATTCATTCGTAGAGAAATGGGCTGCGAACCTAAAAATAATTCTTTCAGGAGTACACCGTCGCGAGTAATCAGCTCCTAAAGAGAATACTCGCGGGTTACAAAAGTCACCCCTACTCAGTGGACAATCGCAAACTACACCGTCACTGTGGTTTCCCATATCAAAAAAAGTTTTTTTTTTGCAGTATATAATTGAAGATCTTATAGCAGTTTCACAGTAAAATCATGTTCTCCCTCTACTGACTGTGAACAAGAAAGATAAGTTAGAGGTTTCACAGCTACCCCAAGCTCGATATATAAGCAGCTCTTTATACGAGGACCAGACCTTTGCATTGTTACGTGACTCGAGCGATTTGCATATTTATAAGGATTTGTATGGGGAAAATAACGATTGTTTCTGTGACCTATGAAAATGTAGCGATTTAAATAAAAATCGTCTTACCTTACTTTAGTTGAGTGTTTTTTTCCTCCAGTGTTTACGGCCATTCCTGTTTTTTTAGAGGAACCGGTTTGCTCCTCTATATATACTAACCAAGGTTGGGTACTCTCACGAAGCAGTCGATCCGATCCACCGAAGGAAAACGGCCGTAAATTCTCTCCAGCAGCTCCAGTCGCCTCGAGACTCCGGGTAGAGCACGGACGATAGTTAACTTTTCCTTCCGTGGTCTTTGCTTGGCGTCGAATCTTCACAGAGGCCGAATAAAACGTCGGCAATCTCTGAAAACTTTCCCGTTTTAGCCATCGAAAGAGGCTTTGTTCAGAGGCTTTACTCCAACGATCAAAAGTTAGCTTAGCGACCCGGCCAGATACTCGAATTACTTTCACTCCGGGTGGGAGACAGTCCTTTGCTCCCATCAAAAATCACTTCCTTGAATTCACTTCCTTGAAATCCTACAGCAGAAGTCTTTCTTTAGTTTCACAGATGAACAACAACGAGTATTGTGAACTGCAGGGTACGAGGGTATTGGTTTTTGATTGGAGCAAAGGACTGTCTCCCACCCGGAGTGAAAGTAATTCAAGTATCTGGCCGGGTCGCTAAGCTAACTTTTGATCGTTGGAGTAACGCGAAGTTTGAACAAAGCCTCTTTCGATCGGCAGGTTAGTTTTGCAGGTTACAGGTTGCAGGTTGCAGGTTGAAATTTACTGTGACTGTTACATGAATAGCTAATCTTAGGCCTAATTAGGCCTAAAGAAACGTTTTTAGGCCTAAGGAGGCCTAAAGAAACGTTTTTAGGCCTAATTAGGCCTAAGGTTAGCTATTCATGTAACAGTCACAGTAAATTTCAACCTGCAACCTGCAACCTGCAAAACTAACCTGCCGTCTTTCGATGGCTAAAGCCGGAAAGTTTTCAGAGATTGCCGACGTTTTATTCGGCTTCTGTGAAGATCCGACGCCAAGCAAAGACCACGGAAGGAAAAGTTAACTATCGTCCGTGCTCTACCCGGAATTTCGAGGCGACTGGAGCTGCTGGAGAGAATTTACGGCCGTTTTCCTTCGGTGGATCGGATCCACTGCTTCGTGACAGTACCCAACCTTGGTTAGTATATACAGAGGGAGCAAACCGGTTCCTTTAAACTAACAGGAATAGCCGTAAATCGGCTCAAAGACCACACAAGAGGAAAAAAACACTCAACTAAAGTAAGGTAAGACGATTTTTATTTAAATCGCTACATTTTCATAGGTCACAGAAACAATCGTTATTTTCCCCATACAAATCCTTATAAATATGCAAATCGCTCGAGTCACGTAACAATGCAAAGGTCATCATATAAAGAGCTGCTCATATATCGAGCTTGGGGTACCTGTGAAGGTTTAGAGTCAAAGGGCATTCTTGAGCTCCATAAAAGAAGAGGTTTAAGAATTCCAGTAAGGACAACTTTTATTTTTTTTCTCTGTTACAAGAAAAAACTAGTCCTAATACTCATTTGTCTTTGACTCGGAAAGGTTTCTTGCAACAGGCAATTTCAAAACCTATCGTCATGTACACAAATGCTTCATTTTTGTATTCGAGGATTTTTCAAGCCCCCACAGCACACCCGAGGAATGTTCCATGAACCTTTCACATGTACAAACGGAATGAATGTCATCTCCAGATGGCCAATGGAATAAATCATAGCTCATTGTTGGAAAGTGTGTTTCCATGTCCATCTTTCTATCTGGCTCAGCGCCCGCCTGTCTGCCCAGCGGTGTGCTGGTGAGGTCACCGGGGTTGTGTAACAGTCCCTAAATCAGTCAGTCAGTCAGTGAAACGGCAGCTTTCTAATCTCCCCACGGAGGTCAATTTCCTTTTATAACTTAGTTGATACAACCTCAGCAAACCTCAGACAGTCAAATTGCGGCATTCAGCCGATTAGTTCGTCCGTGCATCGGCTGCAGTTCACAACAATGAACACTTAATCGTCATTTTGTCCACCCATCACACTAGGTGCGTTTTCGCGTGAACAAAACTAAATAAAAATCATTTTCTTCTCTTTTTTCCTCGGGTAGACCAATGTGGAGGCCAATCTATCCTCAGCATCCCGTTACAGTAGGGTCTTCCCCAGACCTCTTCGTGATATGCATCTTCACGATCTCTTCTGCGCACGTCGGATGGATGCCCACAGTCGACGATAAAGTATTGTATGTAAGGCCACACCTTGAAAAAAATTGTGCGTAGAAACACAAATGCTGATTAATTCTCAATTTTTTTATGTTCGAGAGAACAGGATACATTCACCATCTTGTACACAATCCCAGGAAACAATTAAGTCGAAAGACATCGGTGGCGGGGAAGGTTTGTGGTTTGTTTAATTTATATTTTTATCATAAATCGCCTTACCAGGGCAGCGCTTACACACATCGCTAACAGGGGATGGATTACCGACACAAAGTGTCCGATGTGGTATATTATACGATAATATCGCAAACATTTTGCTTATTTATTTTGCGGTTGAAAGGATGGCTCAGCGGTGATAGCACTCGCCGCCCACATGTGGGATGAGTTTGTTCTTGGAGCTTTTCTTTGCTTTGAGCGGTTTTCCTCCAGGTTCTCCGGTTTTCCCAACTCCACAAAAGCCAACATCTCTAAATTCGATCCGTATGAAGGACCTCCCTGAAAACCACCTCCGGGTGATTTGAGCTTCCTGGGTAAATATTTCGAATTTTCTCAGTGATTTAACAAATCGAAAGTGGTTCAGCGTTTTCTGTACTCTTGTCGACAACGATATTCGTCATCACAGTGGTCAAAATGTTGTCGATAAGAGTACAGACAACACTGAACCACTTTCGATTTGTTTTTTACCACAATATTCAACGCCAAAGGAAGTGGTTATTTCAGAGCGTGACCAAAATCATAACTCAAAGAAAGAGCAAGCGTTGTCTATAACGTTCTCGCAAGGTTACAAGCAATTGTGGTAAAAATCAATATTCACTCTGGGAAAACATCGGCAGTTTACCGCATCGTTGCAGTCCTAATAAACGTTACCTCATGGCCGCGGCAAAGCCCTGAATAACTTCCCCAGCCGAAGGGCCAAGAAAATGCATTCCTAAGATAACTTGATCCCCCTCTCGGAGACAAACTATCTGCACAGAAAAATTATATTTTATAATTTAATTATCCTGTCATAATCTACATTTTCAGTTTATGTATAGCAGTTATTGTATCAGAAACCCATAAGGGTTGAACAAAAGACCTTTGAGTGCTTCCACTTAAAATTCTTAAGGAACCACAGAGCCCCCACTTCCTGGCGGTATTGTTGGCGCGGCAGAATAGGGAGGGCCGCTGTGAAATACCAGCGCTGCCAACCCAATCTCCCGCCTAATAATGTACACAGTCTACAATATTAACTGAAGCTTGTTAATGTAGAGCATCTAGATTTTCATTTCATTATGATCGTGGGTGCTCTTGGGGGTTCCAGCAGAAAAAAAAAGTAAAAGTACAGGATTTGAACTCGGAACACCCACTTTGAAGAAACTGTTGTTATCCACTTAACCACTAAAGCTCAACTGGCTGACAATTGTACCGATTATTTATCAACACAAATTAGTATATATAAAATCATTGCTAAATAGTGGTTAAGGACGTTCGCGCCAATTGTTTCTGCGCATCCTTACTGCGCACGCAAATGCACACGCCACGTCATACACGAGCGCGCGCGCTAAGTAATAAAATGAGAAATGATAGGGCAAAAGGCCATTGCTATAGCTTTGCCTGGATTTAACGGTCTTGGACGTTCGGTGACCCCTATTTTTCTTTCCAGAAACGGATTTTATTTACAATTATCTCCACGTTGTCCAAAAATGAACAAAAAATCAATGTGGGAAGTTAAAAAAAATTCAAGATTTCTGTTCACGGGACATCAAATCTTGCCATCTTGCGGCTGCAAGGCGAGTGAAACTGTGATCGCTAAATGCGAACTTGATCTTTAAGAAACCTCACCAGATGACTAAATATACTTAATATGTCCACTTAAACAATATTTGGCAGAGAAGATTTCACTTCAAAGATTTAATTGCAATATATTTGGGTTTACAGACACTGGCCTTATTCGCTAACGAAGCCCGATTTTGTCACATTTTCGGTGTTTTTTCCGGGCATGTTCTCTCCAAAACGAAGTCGGTGACCCCCCATTTTTTTTACATTTCTGACATAACTAACTCATCATCTTACAGTGGTAAAAGTTTCAGAAAAAAATCAATGTTGAAAAATTTTCGCGCGAACGTCCTTAAGTATAGTGCTTGATTTTACAGTGGTTAGCTTTTTCTTGGGCTTTGGTAACCGACATTTTCTTCGCGGGTGATAATACACGTTTACAGCGGCATTCCGAAGAAAAAAAAATGACATATCAAAAAATAATTTTCTGGCACCTAGCGACGTGATAGTCTAGTGGGTTAAGTAAAAGGGTTATTAACCGAACGTTCCCAGGTTCGAGTCCAGCGAGTTCAGGCATTGGGATTCGGATTTTTAAAAAAAGATATTAATTTCCTATAATTCTTATCAAGCAACAAGCGTCCCAAATTGACGAGAATAGTCAAACCCCAAACGGTACCCGCGATCATAATGAAATACAAATCTAGACACTCTAAATGTACACGCTTCAGTTACCATTGTAGACAGTATACATTAATAGGCCTTATTCACGATAGCCGCCATGTTGGTTTTCATATTGTCATGTGAAAAGAAAAGCAAATTGCGGAAAATCGGCTCAACGAAATATTGAAATAACATTGCAAAAAGTCCATTTTAGTATTTAGAATTAAGTACCTTTTATAAAATTTTTATATCTTTTGACTGCCTTTGACATTTTGACTTTCTACTTCGTTATCTGCTCATTTTTCACTAAAAAAACGTCGAAGTAACTTGTGTAATGATTGTATTTTACTGCTTAGGTGATAAACATTCCATGAACGTGAAACAAATCATCTGTGCATAGGGCTAAGGTGTTTGTTATAACCTCTCGAACTTGTGTTGTTTGCCCCCTAAGAAGTGTGTAGCTAATTTGCGTCATAATAGCAAATCCAACATGGCGGCCATCGTGAATAAGGTCTATTGGGTGGAGATAGCATCTTGCGCCAACGAATACCGCCAACTCCATTTTGTTTTCCATCCGAAATGACAGTTGCGATGATAATGACAATGTTCAGGACAATGACGATGAATATAACAATATACATTAAAAAACTTCTCCAACATGATTAGCTAAAAGAAATGCAGTTTATACACCTTATTCCAAAATAGCCGCTATTTTAGTATTCTTTTGTTTCCATGCAAATTGGCCTTTATGGTCTCGCTTTCAAACGTAAAATTCAAAAGAACATTTAACCTTGAACGAGGCCACAAGGGCAATTTGCATGGAAACAAAAGAATCTTAAAATGGCAGCCATTTTGGAATTAAGGTGTATAAACACAATGCAGAAAAGCGTTAATTCGGTGCTAAAGAGGCAACAAACCGAGCATTTTGATTGGCCAAGGATTAAAGAAACTCACAGATAGCCAATCAAATGCGGGCCGTCGTAAACTCAGTCAATAAGCATTTTATCATATGGGCTCTTTACGCTATTCATGAGCACCCAGAAGATGAACTTTGGACAAAAAAGGGCTCGTTACGCTATTCATGTTCACACAGAGAAATTTCGACTAAAACTTTACAAATTTGCACAGAAAGATTACATAATATGTTGTTGTATTTGCTTGTCTGGCTGTAAATAACCTAGCTGGATTTTCAGAAGCGACGAAATATTCTAAAATCGCATCGCACAGAGCAGTACGTGTTCCTAACAGGGCGTACGGCTTTTTCCGGCCCTCCACGCGCCCGCATACGGGGATGATATAATGATAAATTATGGTAATTTTTTTTTTCAAAGAATTCCAACCGCACGTGTTTTTGTAAGTCTTTGAAAAAAATACTCGTTCTTATTTACTCCAAATTGCACTCGAAATAATGTGATTATTTATACTAATAATGACGACAACGACTGTGATAATGGTGATGAATTCCCAATAAAACAAATAATTTAGTCAAACGGTACCCCCCAAATGAACTTCGTCGACCTTTATAAATGAACAAGAGTTGCCTCCTTCTCCCAGCTGTGTTTCTTAACGCTGTTACGCTAGCTTAAATCGGCACTTTCTGTGCACGACCCCACGATTTTTCTTAATTAAAACGTTTTGTACAAAACAAAACAAAACAAAAAAAAAACAATTACAAAGGAAAAAATAATACAACAAAAAACAGAAGGGCAATTCAAAATGGCATATCCTTCACATGATGTCAACTAATGAATCTACTGAAAAATTGATACTTGATTACAATGATTAACTATACTATACTATCAGAACCTCATTACCTTGAAGAGTTTAACTCTGGTTTAGAGCTTGGTTTTTTTTTAGTTTAAAAATTTCCTTATTTCGATGTAACGTAACTCGTGCTTTTCCCGCGCGTGCAGCTTCGATCTCATTTTTGTCCATATTTGGGCATAAAATTGTTGTCCTAAAATCCCCAGCTTTGTTCCAAGGAAAAGAGTTGCAATTTACACGCTTCAAAGTCATGTGCTTCTAGTGTATATTATAGTTAATGATTGAAATCAAGTGCATCTGTGTGCATGACCCCACAAGATGCTAGCTTGACCATCCAATCGTGTCTTTATATAGGTGTATCACTTTCTTCGGCCGACTAATAGCCTCTTACCTTCATGTAACACTGCTCAGAGTTTCTTGCCGGTATCGTAAACTCAAGTGGTTTGTAAAATGCATGATAAACCTAGAAAGATGATCGTTAGCTGGAAATCTGGACCTGGTTCCTGAAAGGTGTAATAACTCTATTCCAGGGGTTACATGTGCCTTATTCCGGCACATTTATCCCTGGAATAGAGTAATTACTCTTTTCAGGAACCGGCCCCTGGTAAATATACGAGACAATGAGGTTCTCTCAATGACACGACACTCAGGTATTTCTTATACGGGAGGCGAAACAATGAACTTCCACTTGGTCGCTCTCCACTAACCTTAAAGGCTCGTGGGAGATCAGCATTTGTTCAATACAGTTTACTCCTCAAGATAAATAAGAAAGAGCAACTCTTCACCAATGAAAGCTCGACAAAGGCAAGCCCTACCTCAATGTTGTCCTCTCCGTGTATATCAATTGCTTTCTCTTCGGAAAGTCCAACAGTACCAAACTCCAAAGGCGTGAAAACTGTGGTGGCAACCTTTAGTCCCAGAAACATGCACACACATTACGTATCAAATCTCTATTTCTGAATTCTCCAGTAAGTTACCCTCTGACCTATATACGTACTTAATTAATTGGCTTTTCAGATCGATTTCGGATAGCAAACTGGGGCCGGTTGCTCGAAACCTGGTTAGCGCTAACCATTGGTTACGAGGTATCAAAACCTATAGGTTTCCGTGGTATTTAACGCTGATTAGCGCTAACCACGCTTCGAGCAACCCAGGCCAGATGGAGACTTTTAACTTCCGAAGTGTTTCGCCCAAACTCTAGTCTTTCAGGTAGAAAAGACACTTCAAAATACAAGTATGGTGACGTCTAGGTAAGCCGGAAGACAGTTGCTTTCGGTTGCTTCCCGCCTCTCAAAACATCCTTTGCTCATTCTATATTTAATATTATGGGACAGTTTGGCGATGAATTTTCCATGTTCTCTGTAAAATTTCTCTGGCATCGATACCATTTAAAATTCTAGGGTAGTTAGTACACACTAAGTTCTAAACAATCTCTGATAATCACAATTAATAAACAAAATCATTACCGGAATACCTTATCATAGTCCATAGTAACGTCTGAATCTCCGAAAAGTCGGTCGGCGAGAAGCTTTCCTGCTCTTATGGCCACTGGAGTCAGTTCTGGGCGATCCTTTCAGAAAATAAATATCTTAATTACACATTACTGATATATAGATTTAGTCAAGCCTAAAAGCGGACCTTCCGTCCGAGTTATTTGTTCTTACAGTAAGTTAACATGGTTTGAGCCTGGGATCCAATCGAAAACAAGTACCTGGTCAGCGGTTAACTTCCAAAAACAGCTGACCTTGATGAGCTCTAAACTTGAGCCTCGATATAGTCCCGTGGTACTGGTCAGCAGACACCTTTTTTTGACAGGTGTCAATTGGCCATAACATGGATGTCCAATATCAAAGATATACGCTGTAAACGGCCCCCATAATTGGGCGTATTGATGATGATGGTTGTTATTATTATTAGGATATTATTATATTATTGGGAAGAGTTGCGCGTACGCGCGCACGAGCAATAACGCTAGCCATGATTACCATGAGAAAAGCTACTCATGGGTTCCTATGACTATGGTGCTCCGCTATAATTTTATATAAATGCCATTTGTGTGAAACCCCTTCCTATGACAATTGAAAACATAGCAAGGAAATATGAGGAAAGAGAACGAATCCCCAGTATTTGGTCCTATATTGAATACTATTTGAAATCTGTTGATACTTTTGAGTCATACTGTGTGGTTCTTTTAAGAACAACGCCTGATAGGTCAGTTGGTGTGAAAAGGGACCTCGCTGTCAAGGGAACAACACACAAAAGTACAAGAAGTGATCAGAGGATCCTCATTCTTGTGTTACGAACTTTATCGATTGATACCGGGTCATTCACTCATTTACCTGCAAAACATCTCCAATGGCGTAGATATGCGGGACCGTGGTTTGTTCGCTATCCTTTCCTACAATTTTCTTGCTTAGCGGGTGAACCTCAACTCCAGCGTTGCCAAGATTCAAGTAAGCTGTTTCAGCATCTCTTCCTAGAGAAACAGACATCTTCTAGTGAGTGACACACAAAGGGCCGTCGTTCACGATTGTACTCACACACTCCGAACCTAGAAACGTCTGAATGGTTATCCGAAAGGAAATTATCCATTGACTTAATTTTAGAACTACCATGTCCAACAGTACAACTCTAAAGCGACAAGGGGATGAACAACTGCATGCTCAGTAACTTCCATCTCAATGGACACACTTAAATATAAGGATTTCATTCAGACTCAAAATTTACAACCACTTTCCAAGAAAGACAGAAACAGAATCATTTAGAATATAATTGGGGACACTCAGAAAAAATCCGAATGCGCATTTGCAGAAGTCGAACCTCCTATCTTCCGATTACAAGTTCGGATGCAATACGAACTTTCCGATTACGACCAACGTCAACCTTCCGATTGCTACTAGCTCGAATGAATACTTGTCAGGTGGTCATGCCAAAGAACTTAGTCAACAGATGCAAAAGTCAGAACAACCTCGCGGCACAATATATCACTCCTTTTACTTCGACGCTGTCATTTCTCCGGGAATTGATATGGAAACTTTGAGCTTCCATCAAATAAAGCGTATGGACCGTACTTGTGTGCGATTCGCTTTTAAAAGATGGCACGCCATGCAATACCCAAAGCCTTCGCTGAGATATTAAAAGTACAGGCTAAAGTACTTTTGATTCAGAAAAGAATCACTGTGATCCAAGCAATTATCGTCCTATATAGTCCGGGAGCATGTGTAATGCCGTGGAAATTCTGTGTGTTAAGTGAACCCTAATCAACTTGAAAAGTTCTGGTGGTGGCAACTTTGCAAAAATGTGACGTGCATATCATCATTGTCAGTTTTTCAACCAACCATTCGCAAAAATTAGTATATAAATGATTTAAAACCTTTATAAAGTGAGTGTCGTTGTCGTGATGTTGTTGAAAATCAACAGGAACACATGAACGTGTTGCTTAGTAGCTGTCATTTGGTTGTTCTTACTTTAGAATTCTCTCCACAGAGTCAAAAGTTCAAATTGAAAGTTACCTTTGTAGTATATCACAAGTAGCTGGGTAATTGCTTAGAGATATTAGAGCGAGATAAAGCGTCGCGTTTACGGTAAACAGCAATGAAACTTCGAGAGCAGGCATGGCGTAGTGGTGAGAGCAAATTTGGCCAAGGTTAAATACCCAGAGTCGGCGTCACGTGTGAGTTGTGTTTGATGGTTCTCTACTCTCTCTTTCTCTGCGGTTACTCCGGTTTTTCCCTCCCCTCAAAAGCCAACCTACGATTTGACAGGCAGATTTGATTTCTGTGCAGTGTATCCAATTATTTTAGGCGTTTTCTACCCGTTTACCCTCAGATAAGGTGCAACTTCCTAAAAAGAGAGGAAACGTTAGAATGAGAGAATTGTCATGCTTTTGTGATAAGCAGGAGCGTTTACCGTTTCACGTTCACGCAACGCTAGATCTCTCTACGAGCTATCACAATCGACTTTATGATGAAGGAACGTAAACATAGTTGTCTGATTTGCTATGATACAGGAGGAGAGCCAAAACCAAACTTTATCCAGACGCGTGGTCCAGCAAATAGGTACTGGATTTATATGCCGGTACTATAGGTTCAAATCCCTCTCTGTACTCTGGATGGATTTGTCTTCCGTGATCCCGAATCCCAAATTCAACGCTTTGTTCATAGCCGAGTGGTTTCCACCTATCAGTTGGGGGTTCTTAAGGTGGCTCGAATTAGTTTCAACGTTTCCACGTTTCGCTCTTATTAGAAGGATCGGCACTACGACACTGTATCATTTATTAGCAATATCGTGGTACCAAATGAAACACGGATTTTTGCTGAACAAGATGCAGTCATTATTTTGACGTAATATGTCACCATGGCAACGGGCAAGCCCTGTAAAAACACCCTTTATTTTGTCTTTAGTTGCTTATATCTTAAAAATGAACTCGGTTGTCCCCATTTTTTTATTTCTGAAAAGTAATCAGAAGGGCAAGATTAAACTTTTTGCAAGGAAAAATAATTGTCTAGGGGATTCAGAGCCACCTTAATTCTTTGGCAGAATTTTTTAAACTTTGCCGAAAGTTTCATCGTGGGTATTTTACGTCACAATAATGACTGCATCTCTTTCAGCAAAAATTCGTGTTTCATTTCCTGGGCCTGCCCGTTGCCAAGGTAACTTATTACATCACAATAAAGATCTCGTCTTGTTTGGAAATAATCGGTGTTTCATATGGTACCATAACATTGCTGTTACGTGATTAAGTGTTGTAGGGTCGTTCGATCTAAAGAGAGTATCTTCTAAGTGTTGAAACCCTTTCGAGCCTCTTTAACACAACTATGTTTGGTTTGAAGTATTTCTTTGCTTGTTATAGTTAAGCCTAGATATTATCCTAAACAGTCGGCCTTCTCAGGACTCCTCTCACCTGGACGATCGTACTTTACTCAATTGTCAAATGCGCAATGCAACGGACACATCATCATCATCATCATTAAGGTATGGTCTCACCGGAGGATTTCAATCACTGAGTAAAACTTCACACATTGCTAGTACCTCTTATAGTTCTCGAAGAAACACCCCTAAGTTTCAAGTGCTCACTTTCACACACACAAAAGAAAAGTAACCTACCAATTGCAAACAAAACAGTGTCAAATGTTTCTTGGTGTGATTCGCCTGTGACCGTTTCTTTCCACGTGACATGAAGAAGTCCGTTGTCCTTTTTGTCTATTCTAACGGGAACACACTGCTTTAAGAACCGGGTTCCGTGGTTCTCCATGTAATCTGTCACAAGTTTTGCCATTTGCTTGTGTCAAGAAGAAAAGTAATATAATAATAATTTACTAATGATAATACCAATAGTGATAATGATAATTCTTAATAGGAATGACAATGATTATGATATCGATAATGTGATAATAATTAGATTTTCCAATTCACTTCTTTTGTATCTTGTTGTGGAAAATTGGCGAAGGGAGATTACTATGGTGAACGTTTGTTCTTTCATGAACGGGTTAATGAGACTTAATTAATTAAACTTTTTTCATACAACGAATTGCGACCTTTGTCTTTAAGGTTTCAAGTTCTAACCTTATTCTCTCCAGGAGCGGCATAAATGATTCAAACAGCTTTTACGTACGGCCCATTACGCCTTAAAATTAGACTTAAAGTTCTGGTGGCTTGTTAGCCTGTGCGGAAATTGCGCTGAATATCAAACATGTTTGACATTTTCTTCGCCGCCAACTGTTCTCACGAAATTTTCGCCTAGTGTGCGGACACCGAACGAACTTAGCGCTGGCGACGATAACCTCGTGTCGCCATTACGCATGTCAATTCAGGGTCAAAAGGGTAGTTGGTGACGACGAATCAGTTTAAGTGGGTAGGTCAGGAGTAATGCAAAATACTTGATCTTATCGAGACTGGGTTCATGACAAATTTCTTTACTTCAACTGAATCAAGGTATTAGTTTCTTTTCAGGGTACAACCAGTGACTCTACCGTCCTAAAATTCAAAAGCATGGAGCTTGAGAAATTGAGGTTGTCGGTGACAAAAAAATACCCAAGACGATGGCATAGTGTGGCTTTCACACTTCGTGTATGCCAAACAATAACAGCGCTAGGTAGGTGGGGCGCTAAACTGGCGCTAAATACGCTTGAATTCTTCAAGGCGGAATTGAGCACCGCGCTTCTTGCCCAGTGTGTGGCCGGCTTCAATGGCTCGAAAGAAACGAAAGATAGAAATGATCGTGGCACTTATCTGGACGATGGAAGCAATTGTCTCTGACTTATAGACACCGGCCTGAAAAATTCAAGTGGCTCCAACAGGATTCACACCTATGACTTCTGCGATGCCGTTGCAATGCTCTGCCAACTGAGCTTTGAAGCCGCTCAGTTGGGAGCAGGTCAATTTGTTGGGCTCATCATGTGTTCACGTGAAGGACTCAATGAATGAAATGATGTATACAATACAATACAATACAATACAATACAACAACTTTTATTTCAACACGATGGTGATTAAAGCGTTGCCGCTTATGGCGTCGTGTATCTAAACTAAAACCTAAGGAATAAAAATATATTAAAATCGTCTTAATAATATAGAAAGTCGTTATCATTATTGTGAGGCATTGTTTGCGGAGATTCCGCCTGAAAGTCTAAGTTACGTAATTTGTCGGATTTAGAGGCCATTCTTGTATAGTTCTTGACATTGGATGTCTTTGCGAGATCCGGGGTGAGGAGATTCCACACAATAGAAGCTCTAAATGCTATTGAATTTTTCATAAAATATGTGTTAAAGCGTGGCACTGTTACTGTGTTCGTAGTACGTAACTGAAATGCGTGTTTATAGACTGGAACACATGAACCCAACAAATCAATATTTCTCAGAGTGATGATATACAATGGAGGGAAGTGAACAGTACAGCTATCCGGCCCAACATAACCTATACCCATGTTTTCTCAAAAAAGAAATATGGTTTTGATTTAATGAAGAATCTCTTACTTGGTCGAAGCCTCTGAGTGGAATGGATCTCATCATCAGAGAGGTGTCAAATCCTAAACCAGTCAAGAAACCAGCACACTCCAAAGCAACATCTAACATAATATTCGATTAAGGAATATGTTGCACAACCAACCAAAATGAAACCTTGACAGGAATTAAAACTATGCGTTTAATAGAAATAACAAGAACAAGAATTTATAGGCCTGAAATATATACGACATTTAAGGATACAAGATGCACCGATAACTAACCTGGAAAAGAAAAAATGCATTGTTCATGTGAGAAATACGGCCTTATGTGCGGACACGCACAAAAAGGATTAAGTAAGTAAGTCAGGTGAGAAAGCAGTGATTCCGCCTCTCATGAAAGAGAGAGCTTTCATACTCAAGCAATTTGCCTTCGACCTCGATTCGCTTGGTTTTTTCCTTCCTTCGGACGTGACAATATTTCAAAGTGCCAAGGTGAGCCCAGGAAGCTAAGCGTCAGTTAAAGCAGCCACGGTTTGAATTAGATTTTAGGGATGAGGGTACATTATGATGTCCAACATGAGATGCATTCATCCCCACTGAGGACATCTAACTTGCGACTTAATCTAAACGGTTTGGATGATGCTTGTCCCTGACCAGACGAGGAGGTGACTTGTTATCCATTTGAATATTACTATTATTATTAATTTGGATTTGCCTTTTTTTATGAAGAGAGTTTACTCACGTCTTTCCTGGGGAATTTTTTAAGGAAAACAAGTCATCACTGCTTATACCATACTCAAAAGCACCAGGTACCTGGAAACGAAAAAGCACAAAAAACGATAACAAGCTAAATGATAAAATTTACATCATTATCATCATCATTCAGGAGCCTACATCTCCAATACAAGGCCTACGTCACGGAATTTTCAGAGGTCAAGCTATTTTTAGACGAGTTGATGAGATCTGCCTTGCACGAGTTACCATTCTCAATCCCATGGGTAATCATTTCTCATGCAAGACTTGTGATTACCTGGAAAATCAATCTAACTCGATCTGTAGAAA
>NC_090896.1:26814108-26854108 GCF_036669925.1 Montipora capricornis
CCATTTGTTCTTCGTAGACTTTCTTCAGACTTTCCCTTCGCTTAGCAAAAACAATTTGTCCAAGAGCATCACTTAAAGATGATTCCTCAGTATTGCACTGCGCATCCTATACTGCGCATAAGGTGTGTCAATATTTGTAAACTGGTCAAAAATTTGCAACAGTGCAAATACGGCGTAAGTCGATCATACACGCTGAAACAGTTCTCAAAACACGTGAGAAAATTTGTGAATGACCCATAACTCTTTACGAAAAAGCACGCGCATTCCGAGAACATAGCGAATTTTGTTGTTTCGATCTACGATAATCGAGATAGACAGGTATGATGGTGTTTTACTCTTAAACGAGCACGGTGATCTATATTTTTTTATGGTTTAATTTTGGTGTACAAATTATCTCCTTCAAATCAAACATTTAATTAAAAAACGTTGTCGGAGGGAAAAAAAAGATATAGCAAAAAACGTACACAAAGCCCCTTACCCAGGGATGTAAATTATACTCTTGAAAACAACGACTCGAGAAACTCTTTGAGTCGACGTCGTTTTAAGGTGAGTGATTTTTCCATCAACTATGTAAGACAGTGTTCCATATGCGCTAGACTTTCTACAGGTGTTTTTTCAAGTGTTACTTAAAAACCCTCTCGTTTAGCTACCGAAAAATGTACCCTGAGCCGATGAAATGACGCGCGTGATTAAAATCAGTACACACATCAATGGGGTAAGATTGGCCCATTATATCTCTTAAGCAAGCATGGTGACTTATCTTTTTTATTGTTGTTCTCAAAGCAGGGATTAGTAGGAAACATTCAGGGAAAGTTTCAAGAAAATGGTTCGACAACTTTTTTTTCTGAGGAATCACCTTAAGTTCTGCCGGGAGACAAATAGTGCCAGCAGCTTGCGTCACTACAGGTGCAGCTGAAACGCAAGATAGTTTCCTTCATTGTAACAAATCTGCCATTTCGAATTTGACTCGCCTTACACAAACACTAACATCGAGTAGGGGACTATCGTTTTTATACCCAAGGTTTAAAAAAAATAAGTTTTACCTGTTCTATAGAGTGTTTTCACTCATGTGATAAGCAGCCTTGTTTTTCCAAAGAAACGAAAGAAAGCGTTTGCATGACAACTGAGCTTAATTCTCGGGGAAATAGTTGGGAACATGGCCGCCATGACGTCACGTGAAAACACTCTTTGGTACTAATGAGTTCTTTGCACAGCTGCAGTTGCCCTTTGAAAGCGCTATTTATTACCACGAAGCTTGCTTGCAGGAGGTAGATGTTGTTGTGGGAAGAGAAAACCTCTTCGCTCTTCCCATTCCCCACCCTATCGTTTTGTCACCCTGCCCAGACCTATACCACGCTCTTCTACTGCGGCGACAACAACATCTACCGCCTGAAAGCAGGCTGATCACCACGTTATTTGTCGTGCCACTTTGAAAGCTTTGTTTAAAATAATGCGGTGTCTTAAACACTGGTTGTTGCATACGTAAATAACCGGAGCGCTTTTCGCAGGAGCCATTGTTCACGCGAAATCAAATAATTGTCTTCTCTTGGGGATGGACGTGGAATAGTGAATAATGAATAACGACTTAAAAAAGAACATTCGGAATAAAGAATTTTAAGATTGCCATTAACGAATAACAAATACGGATAAATGAATAACGAACAAAATTTCAATAATGAAATAACTCGGAAAAAAAATAGAAGGGATAATGAATAAATGATATCAATTATTCGGCTTTCACAAACAGTTGGGGTATTTGATAATTATATTATCACCACATCTAATTTTTGGGGGGCTTTAAATTTTAGGAAAGTACTAAGCAATAATAACCCACAAGCTACGCTTGCGCTAGGAAGAGGAAAAACAGATAAAATAGCCGATGGATACATTTCTTTCAGAAAAAAAAATAGCGGAAAGAAACACATGGACGATGCGACGCGGCGTGGGTTAGCGGATTCAGACAAAGGATCTTATTAGAACTTGACTTCAGACTCCTCCGACGAAGTGTATCCGGGATGAAGTCGTGAACTAAAATCATGGGAATTCAAGGTCCTAAATTGGCTCTATCAGCAAACAGCCAGTGAATAAGACCAAGGCTATTTTCTATGCTTTACTACAACATGACGCTAACGCCTTCAAAAGTGTGCTCTGTAACTTTTGAAGGCGATCAAATGAAGCAAAACCCCGACTTTTACTTTTTAATTTTTTGGGTGACAAACTCACGGCTGCAAGATATAAATTCCCGAAAAACGAAATTTCGATTGAGTTGGAACTTTGTACCTTCGCGTTTCAACCTTACAAAACTCGACAAAGCAATTTCTTGAATAATATATAAAATATTCTAATTACCACTTCTTTTAAGCTTTAATTTGTGCTGTAATCGGAAAGCGCTACATCTGTTTCACTGAAGATACGCACGAAGGTTCTTCGACCAAAAAAAACAATTCATTTTTTTCTTTGGATTTCAAAACTATGTTAACTAAACACTAAGTGACCCAAGTTTTAAGTTCTGATTTTAAAAAGACACCTGTTTATTTTAACTGGAATTTTCTTATTTACTGGTCCGCCATTACTAACTTTAAAATATTGGGAGAGCTGGGTCGAGGATAAAATGACGTCAAATACTCAATAGTTTAAGAATGCAATGCGTGTGTAAGCCGCAGAATTAATACGCAGCACGGGAGTTTCGGGCTTTCAGATTTTTAAACTCCTGTTTTGCATATAAATTAAGTTGCGTTTACACGCTGAAATTTTAAGCTAGTGACGAAATTACGTCACTTTCCCTAGGTCCAACCATCTGAGGTCCAATCGGTCAGTTTTGAACGTGAGTAATGGCGGACCGTCAAATCCAAAACTTACACTCAAAATAAACAGCCTTTAGATAAAAATCAATGTTCAAAATTTTGCAAATTAGGTGTTAAGCGAACACGTTACCAAAATCTGAAGAAATAAATTGTAGCACTTTAAGCTTCATTTACACTAGCAAGTTTTCCTTGACAAGTTTTCCTTGGCAGTGTAAATGGAAAAATATGACAGTTTTTTTCCTTCACAAGTGTCCTTGTTCAAAAACTGGCATGCTAGTTTTTGAACAAGGACAGTTGTCAAGGACGATATTGCTAGACTAAATTACTTGTCAAGTGCACTTCTCAAGGAAAACTTGTTATATTTTACATTTATATTACCAAGGAAACCTTGTCAAGGAAAAATATGTCAAGGAGAACTTGGTAGTGTGTACAGTCGGCAAGTTCTCATTGACAAGTAGACTTGTCAAGGAAAACTTGCTAGTGTAAATGAGGGTCTAACAAGTTAACTAATTAGCCATCTTTCGAAGAGACCTTGACCTGCTAACGAGGCGGTTATATTCTTTGATGGCAGATGACGTCACGGCAGCCATTTTGGTGGAAAGAACAATAGCGCAAAAGTCTTTTGGGAATTGACTCTATTATGATGTAAAATTTGAGCTGCATTTTCCTATTGTTTTGGCACCAACATGGCCGTCTTATCACGTGAGTGCAATCAAAGAATTACTGCTTTATTTGTCATGCCGCTTGGGAGACCCTGATTAAAATGAAACTATTGAAGGGCCGCAGCCAGGATGGAACATAGTTAAAATTTAAAAAACGATCTCTGACTAAAATGATTAAAAAACTACGAGCTTTCGACTGCCCGAAATGCAGTCTTCGACGGGTAAAATGAATGATAAGAAATCGATGAGAAAATTTAAATAAAAACGTACATTGCAAAATGATGAGAATGTAGAAAATTTATGAATATTTGTTAAAAAGAATGTTGTATTGTCCAGGTAAAGGGCACGAATTGTTATCTGCGTTGGGTGTCACTGTGGTATGCCACGCTTCTAATGTTTTTCTCGTTCTAAAAGTGCCTTTGTCAATAACTGACGCATTCTCGAAATCAATGGCGTGGTTATTGGAGAAAACATTAGAAGCGTGGCATACCACAGTGACACCCAACGCAGATAACAATTCGTGCCCTTTACCTGGACAATACAACATTCTTTTTAACAAATATTCATAAATTTTCTACATTCTCATCATTTTGCAATGTACGTTTTTATTTAAATTTTCTCATCGGTTTCTTATCATTCATTTTACCCGTCGAAGACTGCAGTTCGGGCAGTCGAAAGCTCGTAGTTTTTTAATCATTTTAGCCAGAGATCGTTTTTTAAATTTTAACCCTGATTAAAATGATGCGAAGTCTAAATGCTGGTTTTTGGTCAATTGCCGAAAAAGTTTATTAATCTGTTAATAAGCACTTTTACCAAGGAACCTTGACCTGATAGTGAGGTGGTGTGAAATAGTTATCTTACTCTTGTTTCACAAAGTCAATTTGATTGTAGTCATGTTGGAGTGGAACCAGTTACATCGCTTCTATAATAATTATGAAAGCGCTGTTTAATGCAACATTCTTTTTAAGAACAAGGACGCCTACGGTGATGCAGCAAAAGAAAAAACAAAACAAAACAAAACAAAAAACAATTAGAACGTACCAGCAGGGAAAAATCAATGCTGGCTTCCGCAAATATGTTCCCTAAACTCTTTGTAACCACGGAGGAGACGGTGAAACCCACGACGCGTCTACCACATTGCTGGTTACTCCAAGGTGGTGGGGGGGGGTGCTTCGTGAGTCACAGCTCCATGTACATCAAAACATGCTTTCCCATAAAACAGACGGCCACATTGTTCGCCGAGTAAGGATGCAGACCGATAGTATGTCTCAGCGCGATCTTCGTATCCATCCTTCAAACAGGGCCACAATGATTGGTCTTGTTTGCGGGGCTAGCGTGCTGACCTTGATGATCGTATGGGATCAGGCATCAAGCGCAAAAGTAGCTCTTGCGAAAGAAGCGCGGCAAGAGGTTGATGGTGTGGTAATGGCCATCCTCGTGAAGGATGCCTAACAAGGTCTCTCTCGCCTTACCCATGAGCGAAAGTAGCACTTGATTACTTCTGTTGGCATCGACGACGCTGATCTGCGAAAATGACAACAAAAGGGACAAGCAGATTGCTCAACCTGCTTCTTACCTTGTAGTCGTAGAGGATCGGAGCGGAGGTATCAAAATCAATGCAGTTCTTCAAGTCCACAGGGTTTGGGGTTATGTGCACCTCTTCCTAAAGAACAGTGACAGCAGCATTGCGGTGTTGTGGAGATTAATCAAAAGCCTCCATTTCCAACCGGAAAATGTGGGTCAAACGTGTGGATAGCACTACTTTCTTCAAGTCGAGTTTAGAAGTCTTGCAATTTATCGAAAGTATCAACAACTTGCTTGGTGACGCAAACAAGATTTCAACTACAAAGATGTTCAGCAAAAGCTGAAATTATCTTTTGGACCTACAATAGGGGAAATCTTCCGGTGAGGGCTACAAGCCCCAAATAAGCAACCTCTTGGCAGGATCTTATTATTATGCTCAACTGCTGGCACGTTTTTTGGAAAAATAGCGCTTCATCATGCAGAAATGGAATGGTCTTGACTGATTTATTTGGTGTTCGTTTGAGGCAAAAAGCCGGACGTTTTGACCTGTTGTACTATCAAGCCAAAACTGTGAGTCCCTAATGCTTAGCGCCAGGACTTCGGACGAATAATTAAACTCTTAACTGGTTAAACCCGCTATAAGTAACTTTGAATTTTCACATTTGCCCTTGGCCGAAGAGTAGAAGTGACGTGGCATTGACATCACGACGCACATGCGTGACAGAACATCGAGGCCTTTTTGCTATGCCTTTCATAGCACTAAATTAAATAGCATTCTTAGTTTTTACACCTTAAAATGAATGAACAAGGCTATTACCATGAAATAGTTCTTTCTTCAGGTACATTCCATCCAAAATGCCTTGCATCCTTGAAATGAAGCAGTGGACAATACAGCGAAAGTGAGTTTTGGAAGCAGTAGTAGTTTTAAGTTTTATACTCAGTTGAACATTACCAGCTTTTTAAAATCAGTTTAGCTGTGAGAGGACAAATGATAATGATGATGATGATGATGATGATGATGATGATGATGATGATGATGATGATAATAATAACAATACTTGAGTAGACAAGAATGTTTCGCGTGGATGGCGACCTGGCAACGCGCACCGACTCATACGATCGCGGGTATGATGGAGCTGTATGAGCAGATGCTAACAACAAAGGTATACTCCTCTCATAAGATCAGTACCCCCTGAAAATGAAAGCACCTGTAGGTTGTGTAGGAAAGGAACAGAAAGTATGGCACACGTGATCGCGGGATGTTCAGCGCTGGCCCAAAGTAAATACCTTGAGAGGTGTTGTACTTTGAGCTTTTACGAGACCTTAAGCTGGTTGATGAGGTCCCCCCATGGTACTCCAAGATACAACCCAAGTCATTGTATAAATCTCAAGATGTGCAAACGTTTTGGGATATTCCCGTCTTCGCAGAGCATAACGAGGTGAGGGAAAACCGGGTGGATGCAAGGATCGACAACTATTGAGAGAAGATAGTGAGTACCATCGAGATGAGCTGTCCGTGGGTCGAGAATCGTGGCAAGAAAGATGAAGAGAAAACATTCAAGTATGGACAGCTTCGATGGGAGCTGAAAGCAAAGTACATGTACAAGGCTTATAAGATCAACCAATACAATGTGATCATAGATGTGGTGCGAGGCTGGAGTGTGGACATGGAAAGATCCCTCAGGGTGCTCCTAGGTGTTAGGTGCAGAGAAATCTTAAGCCTAATGCAGAGATCGGTCATTTCAAGTACACTCCACATCGTTCGGACATTCAAGGTTAGGGTTAGGGTTAGGGTTAGGGTTAGGGTTAGGGTTAAAGGGTTGACTTTAAGACGGTAGTAACCAGCTGCCAGTCTTTCTAGCAAATGTTAGGTCGTCGTTTTTAAATTAGTTTTTTACAGGCATACGAGCCGGTTGTAATTACCGTTATTAGCTTTTTACTATTTTGCACTTAGTATATTATAGAAAGTTACAATCCCTGAAGGAGCATAGGTTACGTTAATACGCCTTATGTTCTTTAGTAAGTTCAGCATCAAGAAGTACAATACTGCTATAATAATAATAATAATAATAATAATAATAATAATAATAATAATAATAATAATAATAATAATAATAATAATAATAATAATAATAATAATAATAATAATAATTTGTCCCACCATGGTTCTCCCAAGTAAAACCCAAACCGGTATATGAAAACGACCAGTTTCAAGCCTACTGGGATGTCCCGCTCTATGCTGAGCACACGGAGGTGAGAGCAAACAGAATCGATGCCCGTTTTATCGACCACCAACAGGAGAAGGTGATAGCACTAGAGATGAGCTGTCCATGGATTGATAACCGAACAAGTAAGGAAGAGGAGAAGACAGCCAAGTATGCCCCCCTAAGATGGGAGATAAAGCGACAGTACCCTGGGTACGATGTGCAACAATACAACATCATTATTGACGTGCTAGGTGGATGGTCCACAGACATGGAGGAGGGAATGAGGAATTTACTCGGGTCAAGAGTGAGAACTAAAGGAGTCCTGCTAAAGATGCAGAAATCGGTCTTATCAAGCTCTCTTAATATTGCCCGCACTTTTAAAGTAATCACATAAACTTTACGAGCAGTATAACACGAATTTCATTTCAGCAAAGGATATTATTGTAAAAAAAAAAAAGTATTATTATTATTTTTTTATTATTATTCATTTTTTTAAAAATTTTAGCAATCACTTCTTTTATATTTTCACATAGTTTAATAGATTTAAGTGGATAATACTTTTAGAAAGATATTTGTAAATAGGACTTGAACATGGTGTTTTTAAGGAGCTCCTGGGTTACGATTAACGCCCCTGGTAGCTTTAAGGTATTGACATTCAAAAGTTTCAAACTGTCATAATAATGGTAGAGGACTCATATCATTGAGGACTGTATAAACCAAGCATGGTTATCATTGGAAACGTATGTCCAATTGAGTGAAGAAGAACTGTTGAAAGCAGTTAGGGCAGAGGTTACTGGTCAGGAAACAGCAACCAGTTTTAAAGTAAGAAGAAGGGCTGAAAACACCCAAGAATGGAAAGAAAAGCCTCTACATGGACAACTTGTAAGAGAGACTGAAGACCAGAGTAATGAGGAAACATGGAGCTGGCTGAACCAAGGAAGTCTTTAGAGAGAGAGAGAGAAGCACTAATAATTGCTGCACAACATCAAGCAATACGGACAAACTACATTCAAGAAACCATTGACAAATCCCAGATAGATGCTAAATGTAGAATGTGCAGAGACAATTTTAAATGAAATTTAAGTCACATCGTCAGTGGTTGTTCAAAATTGGCACAGAAAGAATACACGAAAAGGCATGATAATGTGGCCAGGGCAATTCACTGAGATCTGGCGGGAAAATGCGGGTTCCACCGGAGTGATAAATGGTACAATCACGTCCCTGAGAGCATACTGGAAAATGAGAACTATAAACTCCTTTGGGACTTCAGCATACAGACGGACCATAACATCGAGGCTACATGTAGGAGGCCAGATTTAGTGCTTGTTGACAAAAGCAAGAAAAGCTGTCATATAATAACCGTGGGAATTCCAGAAGACAGTGGAGCAAAAGAAAAGGAGGCCAAGAAGGTTGAAAAGTACCAAAATCTGGCTGGAGAATTGAGTAGAATATGGGAAGTGAAAACCAAAGTCGTACCAATAATATTGTATTGGGGGCTTTAGAAACAGTGCCATTGCGATTGAAGGGCAACTTAAAGGGCAGAGGAGTAGACACATCAATTACCTTAATCCAGAAGTCTGCATTGCTGGGTTCAGCAAGGATACTAAGAAAAGTATTGAAAATGTAAAGGACAGGAAAAAGAAACATTTTGGTGTTCTTTGGCAACTTGTTGTTGCCCGACACCACAATTTTACCAGCTGTTAAATAAGCTGAGTAGCATGACTATGATGATGATGATGATGATGATGATGATGATGATGATGAGGATGATGATGATGATGATGATGATGATGATGATGATAATAGCAGAGCTCTCTTAATTAGGGTGTATGTGGTTTGATTATTAAACCACTGGCAGGGACAAAAACACCAAATACATGTACCAAGGAGGAGACCTCATCACTTTAAAACTGGAATATAACACAATACTGGCTTGCAAATTCTCCACTGGCATAGAAAAAAAAACAATTACATTGTGATTAACTAATGATAAATCAATTCACAATTAATCATGTGTACAGTGTACATGTATGTGTTGTTCTTTGTCCTGATGATACATGTACTTGCACAGCTGCAAATCTTATCAGTTGTAAATGTGATACAATCAACTCTTTCACTAGATGTTACTATTGATTCTTGGAGCATTCTAATTATATCACATCCTATGTGTTTTATGTTATCTTTCCCATTTAAGATTTTGTCACTCTTATTATGAAAGGAGCTGTGGGTTGGATCTGCATCATTGGTTTTTATACATGTATTTGTGGTACAGGTTGGGAAAGACCTTGAAGGAAACTTAATGTTCTATAAATTGTTTTTTCACCTGCCTTTGTTGGTAAATTGATTAAATAAATGAATAAAAAAATAATTCTTGGCCCCATTTTGCTGCAAAAGGTCAAATCAGTTTAGGTGCAGTTTAAGATTCTATCAACCACTAACACAAGTAATGTCAGAATGAGAAGTACAGGCAGTATATGATGCATAAATTTTGGCACCTCGGCGTAAATTAAATAGCCTGTACAGTAACTGATGTACACAGTACAGTATATTGTAAATGAACTTACAACCTTCAAGAATTCTCCCAGCACTGCAGCTTGATGCATGAGCTTCTTTGGTATGCAGCCCACATTAACACAGGTCCCACCAAGACCCCAAATGTTTCCTTGTCAAAAAGAAATCAGAGTTAGATTGGCTTTTTCAACAATAGGATTGTCTTACAATGTACATGTAACATTAGATTAATTTAGATACCAGTATTCAGAAATTCCCTCTCCCTAGGAAGTCAATAATAATGAACAATTATGGCACTTGTAGGAATTTGCAGGTCTGGAATCCATGCGTTTGTAGGAATTTTTACGAACCACGCGGGGCTGCAGGAATCCCACAATAATAACTTGAAAAGACAATTAAATAATGTAGCTTTATTCTTGTTAAATGATCATCAACAGGTTGCTTTTTCCAGTTTATTAGCCAAGCTACTATTAGGTAAGCCTGGTTCTACGTGTAAACCTTGACAACAGCAGAAGGACATTCAAGTAACAGTCACGCTTCACAAATACTTAGGCCAACAAATTGAGCGACTCTCAACTACCAGTAAGTGGCTTCATAGCTCAGTTGATAAGAGCACTGCACTGGCTTTATAGAGGTTCTGGATTCGAATCCCAGAAGAGACAATTATTGCTTAAATTGTCTAGTTAGTTCAATCATTTCTCCAATTCATCTCTAAACCACACTTCAAAAACATTTGTCAACCAAAGACAAACTTTCCTTGCTTTCTACCATTGGTCGGAAAACTGCCTTGGTAACCACATGTTTATCCTTGCAGGAAAAATATAATGATATCATGATTGCAGGAATCCATAGGAATTTGTAGGAATCTACTACAATATACGGTGAACGAAAACATTCAATAATAATTTTGTTATGCTTTTCGCAGTATGTCTGATAATAATAATACTTATTAAAATAATAAAAATGAAAATATTATTTATTATTAGCAAGTACCTGATGAGACTGTTGGTAATTACAGCTGTACTCAAACACAAATATCAATGACAATTAAATTTGCAATATATATATATATCTGAGCGAATTTGCTAAAAGGTAGCTACTGGAGTTTTCGCTTGAGCACGGGCGCAGCCCGTGTTCAAGCCATTGTGGCCTCTCAAAATTGAGGGGGCTTGCCGTCAAGGCCTGCTTTGCCAAACAGCCCAGGGACAGTTCTAACTGTGAGTTGTGTGTCAAAAGCACAGGGCTGGGGGGGTTGCTGCTTTGAGACTTTAACTGCAGTTAGAGTTTGTGGCCTTGTTAAGTCAGACTTAACACTGTAGCTTGTCTTGATTGGCAATTTTTCCTGGACTAGTCTAGGCTTCAATGATAGTTTGCTTTTGATCACCAATTAGATTGAACCCACACTGTGGTGTGGGTAGGTGATTGTTAGTTGTCTGACCAAAGCACAGGGGTGGGGAGGGTAGCTTTTCTTTTACGTCTGTGACAGTAGCAGAATTGGCTTGTTTTCACAATTTCTGCAGGCACCTTTTGACAAATCCAGTTAGAAATTTATAGTTATCTGTGCGTTTCTCTCCAGAATGGCATTCTGTGAGCCAGGCTGAGTAAATCGAGTGTGATCAGCCGATTTTTGACTGAATTTTAGGCGTTTTGCCCTTGATATCTGAGCGAATTTGCTAAAAGGTAGCTACTGGAGTTTTCGCTTGAGCACGGGCGCAGCCCGTGTTCAAGCCATTGTGGCCTCTCAAAATTGAGGGGGCTTGCCGTCAAGGCCTGCTTTGCCAAACAGCCCAGGGACAGTTCTAACTGTGAGTTGTGTGTCAAAAGCACAGGGCTGGGGGGGTTGCTGCTTTGAGACTTTAACTGCAGTTAGAGTTTGTGGCCTTGTTAAGTCAGACTTAACACTGTAGCTTGTCTTGATTGGCAATTTTTCCTGGACTAGTCTAGGCTTCAATGATAGTTTGCTTTTGATCACCAATTAGATTGAACCCACACTGTGGTGTGGGTAGGTGATTGTTAGTTGTCTGACCAAAGCACAGGGGTGGGGAGGGTAGCTTTTCTTTAAGTCTGTGACAGTAGCAGAATTGGCTTGTTTTCACAATTTCTGCAGGCACCTTTTGACAAATCCAGTTAGATATATATATATATATATATATATATATATATATATATATATATATATATATATACATGTACCAATAAATTTTCCTAACTTTTCAGCCAACCACTTCTGCAATCACCATTCAAGCCCGTAGGAAAAATTGAGTAATTACCTTTTTTTTTTCCTTTAAAAGTCAGTACACTGTATTATTGTGAGAGGCGCGGTGGCCTCATGGTTTACTCTCACAGTGCCTCTCTCCACCCAGGCGTATAAATGGTTACCCACGAATCTAATGCTGGGGGTAACCCTGCAATGGACTGGCATCCCATCCAGGGGGGAGTACAAAAATACTCCTAGTCGCTTCATGCTACAGAAACAGGAGATAAGCGCTGGCCTGATGGGCCTTCTAGGCTCAAAGCAGACTTCACCTTACACTGTATTATTGAAATTTCCACTTTCTTTTAACATTGCAATCAATACATTAAATTATTATATCTTTAACTTCCAGAGCATCCCAAGACTTGCCTATGTAAATAAGATGACTTGTTGCTGAGACCAAGAATGGGATTGAGATGTGTCTCACAGATATTGACAAGTGGATGGATCTTAATAAACTAAAGCTCAACAAAGGGAGTCAATGCTGGACTCACTCACTCTGGAAGTTGACACTGAACAAGCGTCCGATTATGCACACAACATTGGCGTGGTGTTTGACACTACAATTATGTTAGAAAAGCATGCACGTAAATGCACAGGTTGAATCATCCATTTAATTCCAGGAATATTGCTTAAGTTAGGAAGTATTTGTCTTTTGAAACATCTACAATTAAATTTTTGTGGGTTCACTCATTTGTTTGCTTGACAACTGACAACTGTAATGCATTACAGATGTACTTTATGGTCTCCCTAAATACTTAATAGAAAAGATACAGAGACTTATAAGGGATTAAGCCCACCAGATCACTGTGCTTTCTTTCTGCTCCATTAAAGCTCAAACCTGCTAAGTACAATAATTATGATGAATTATGGTCTCAGGTCTTTTAAGTACAAATGCCTCCTAGACTATTGCAGAATGAGTCAACAGCAACAGTATGCTTGCCTGATAGTTTATTGCTTTTGAAGTCTAGGCTAAAGACGCACCTTTTTGAACTTGCTTTTGAGTTGTAGCTACATGTATTTATTTGTTTATTTATCTATTTTTTTTATTTTATTTTTTTTCCTGTGATTAATTTTTAATTTGTATGTGTACCGTAAAAATTAGGATATTAAATTTTGTCATTTTTATGCTTTATGTAAGCCCTTAGAAATGGTGTTATAAGCATTATATAAATGCCATTTTTATTATTATCATCATCATCATCATCATTATCATCATCATTATTATTACAGTATTTTCATTATAAGCTGACAGCCAGTCTACAGTACCTTGTGTGGATGGGTGGACATAGTCCAAGACAGCAACTTTTTTTCCATACTTAGCAGCTGACAAGAGAGAAACAAAAAAATTAATTAGTGTACATGTATATTAACCAGATAATTTTTTCAAGCGGAGGGTCATGTAGACCATTTGAGGAGTCACACAGACGACGTGCCAGTAGAGGCTCTTTGGAGGTGGGGGTGGGGGAGGGGGCTAACATGAGCTCACACATTTACATGTTGAATCACACATTCTTGAGGTACAATTTTTTTGTAAAGTTGTGTCCCATTTTGGGGTCATTTAGTTTTTTAAGGTGTGGTAATAAATTCAGTTCAAAGATGAAGAGATGTTCTCAATGCACAAAACATGCTCTTGTAAAAATAAGCATTTCTTAATTAAGTTAAATAGTCTGCAAAAAAATTAACTACAAATTATTGCTATGACAGACGTTTTCCTTCATGTCATGCATCTCTGGCAGTTGCACAAAGCAAACATTTATTCCATTGTTGTTTCCGCTTCATACATGTAATTCCTCTTCGTTTCAGCCTAATGTGATGTTAATTCACTGTGCCAGGTCAATTTTTTTTCCCTTACTTTTGCACCAAAAAGTATCACAAAATCCGGAAGAGTTATCAGTAAAAGACTAGCCAAAAAACAGATAAAGAAGAAAAAACTAGTTTTATTAAATTCTGAGACCGTAAAAACACAGACTTCTAGATCTATGATCAGGGTCACATTCCGTCAAGGATAAGGTCAAGTTCTGTCAAAAGGAAGAAATTGATCACATACTAGGCAACCACAAAGGTGCACGTGATCACCTTAAATGTATGTCAAATTACTTGTTTACAAAGAAATGAACTACAGAGAAGAATTTGAACACAGGTTCGTCAACCTCTTGTCACATACTTTCAGAGCTAAACAATGTACTTTTCAGCCAGGAACTTATGTCTTTTGTTCTCTAATTTTGTTCTTAGACTAATATTGAACTAAACATTTACATGTACATTATTCATCTGTTGCTTAGGAAGCCTTCTTTGTTAGGTTTTTTACCCGAGATCCGTCTCTTATCTGGAACACTGCTAAAAACACTAAAATCTGTTTTGTAGATACTTTACAGAGGTGCCAACCTATGGAGATCTAAAATCTTGAGATTTTTCCCATCCTGTTTCCCCACCCCTCCCCCCTCGATCAACCTACCCACTCCCCATCCTCTCCCTCCCAAAAACGCACCCACCCATCCCCCAGCAGCTCCTTCAGAATACAAGAATATTCTGCCGCCATTGTGAATTTGCGAGAAAACAGGGTACTTATGTCAATACTTTTTATTAATCGGAGATCCAATCAAACAATTGGTTATATGGCTATGATAGCTAAAGGCAAGCCATTTTGTTTGGTTCTATTAAGGTGTGTTTAAAACTCAGAGATGAAGAAATGCATTAAGAAACAATGAAACGAGTTTGAAAAAATCGATTTTTTTTTCAACTTGGGGATGCAATTTGAGTCTAGAATGGAGAAACGTCTGTGAAAGGTTCAGAGTCGTTTTTATCCGGGAGATTTAATGACCCGTACGGGAGACCAGGAGATTCGTTCCGTATCCGGGACAGTTGGCGCGTATGACTTTATCACATGCCCTTTGCACTCAGTTTGTCCCTGAATTTGTGTACGCTACATGTACATCCTCAAAACAATAAGTTGCATGGCAGGTTTTGTTGGTAAACTAAAGATCTTGTTTGGATTGGTAAGCTCGATGAAACCCTTAATGTGCGATAATAAAATCTGACAGGTGAAAAAAAGCTTGAGTGCAATATGCCACTGCATGCAAAAAAGAAGCAAAGCAGAATTTTGCACTGTTCCATTCAGAAGAAATGGTTCTAGAAACCTTTAATTCATTGCTATTAGATGTTGAAGTATAAAACCTGTTTGTTCAACTTCAGAACTCTAAACTAGGAAATTTAAAAGCGTGATGCTAAAACCAGTACAAGTAACTTCTTCCCCTGTTCCTTCATTTTCATTTTCATGTTTTGTACATGTACATAATTTGTGATTTTGTTTTGGTCACACTTGCCAAAAATCTGGTTTGCATGTCTTTTTTGCGCTGTGCAGAGTTCATAAATTTAGTTCTGCTTAATACGCATCTGTACATGGAAAGCACTATTCCTAGAAAACAGCAAGCTTGCACACTGGTGTATCATTGTTTACGGTAGCTTGTAAAATAAGCTTGTATGACTGTGCATTCACCTTTTTCATCCGAATCCTGTCAACAATCACATTTTATTCACTCACGTAATTGAAAACTCATCATCTCATTAAAATCATGTACATGCACAAGAACTACACTGTATTAGTGAATTGATTTACAGAGGAAAAAACATTCGTAAAGGGATACCATGATAATTATTGTAATCAACCTGTGATGTACATGTAAATTACACTTGAGATAAATATTGCCTTTCTGATAACATGAGTTACTGCAATGTAAGGTTTCTTTACCTTCCTTGGAACATGCAAGGCCCCCAGACCCACCCCCAATAACAATAAGGTCATAATCTTGAGAATCTGAAAAGTAGAAAAAGAATTAGTGAGACTGACTGTCAGATTCATTCTAATGGTGTGCTCAGAATTAAGGCAAGGAAAAAGACCGGCTGTCTAATTTCTGTGCAAAAGTCATAATGATCGGATTATTATGTTCCATTAATTTTATGATCGAACCCTTCCACCCCACCATATGGAAGATAATTACCGGTATTCAAATGTGCCAACCACAGAAACAAAAGACCCTATGTTTCAACAGCCAAGGAGGCTCTGGTTGGCATATTAATGATAATGTGTGGTTCCAGAAAATATCCATACCCCCAACACGGAAGACAATTGGAAATTCCGAGGGAGAGGGGGAGTTAAAGGGCAGTAATTTCCAAGGGGTAGGGGGGTTTTGTGGGAAACTACTTTTCCAAAGGGTCACAAACCACATACAAAACATTGAAAGCAACATACGATCGATCTGAAGCACAAAACACACTATAGGACGATGTTTTGAAACAAAAGTCAGTTTTGAGATGAAGTTAATACTACTAGCTTCAATGTTTCCGTTTTTCTTTGAGTTAGCTAGCGCTACAATCTCCCGAAGCTAAGAACAATGTGTGTTTCATTTGGGACGGATTCAAAACATTTAAAATGGCGGTCTCAACTGGAGTCTCGTCCCCAGACTTCCACGTTTGTCTCTTTTTCGTCCAACCGACCGTCCAACACTTCCGTTCACTTGAGTATCACTTTTCGCTACCTTCACATGCAGTAAACACATTTTTGATAGGATTTATGTTTTACTGGGGGTAGTAACTCATTGAAAATGCGATCAGACGCAAGTTCCCACCATCTCAACGCTTGTGTGCAACGACATTTTCTTTTTTGTGGGTGGCATTTGGACCACGGACAGGAACCGGGAGTCAAGTTTTCTCTTCTTTGAGTAAACGCAATATTTATTGCGGCCTCGGGAAACGATTGTTGAGGTTCAGTTCGTTATGTCAAACTGGAAATTCTAAAACAGGAGTTTGACTACTCATTGGAGGAAGTAAATCGCGCCAAAAACGATAACAGTCGCCCTCTCGCTTCCATCCGTGGCTCAAAGGCAAGCAACAGTGAGGCTGTGTGTCATTTACCGGCGAGAAGGACTGCTGGAGAGTCAGTAAATTTGAAGACTGCACATAAATCGCCATATCTAAGTTTACAAATATGATGGATTATTTTGGCGTCAATAATATTCTTCGTAAAACAATCGCCTTTGTGACGACATTCACGAAACCTACCGCATCAACATGTGTGGTCCCTAAATATTAAAGAATCAACCTGAAGAAACTGACAAAATGTGTAGACAAAGGAACCTTGTAAGTTTCTGTTTTATTTACTATGGTTTGCGAAGTTGTTTAAGCAAGTGAAATGTTCTCATCGAAGTTCGCACTAAAACGTGAAACAGTCGACGTGCAACCCAAATGTTTAAGCTTTGCAAAGTTGATAGCGCACAAGCTGAAAGTTTAGCTGGATAATGAGCTTAACAAAGCGTTATATTTTTCTAAAAGTTAACCTTAATGTTTACACTGTTGTAATAAAATTCTACCGCAATTACGTAACTAATTCACTTTCGTTTTTATAAGTAAAAAAATTCTGGAAATTCCTGAGGGGAGGGGGGTCATCAAAGACCCCCCTGGAACGGAAAATCCTGGGGGGAGGGGGGGTGCAAATCAAAAAGTCTTCCGTGGTGGGGGTATGGATATTTTCTGGAACCACACAATAGGTGATGTCAATGATATCTTCTGCAGTTCAGTTGGCTACAGTGTATAGAGGACATCCATAAGAACACAAGTGGTAGGAATCTTCACTGGCAACAGCAAAATATGAAGGAGACAGGAAAGGCTTTTTAAAGGGTTCTGACAAAAAATCCGAGGGGTCGGAATCATAGACTACATGTACATACTCATGCTTCTATACCCCGGGTGAAGACTCCCTGTTTAGAGGAGTTTGTATATACCGAAACGTTTCGAAATGAGCCCTTAATTTTTATGCAGAATCAAATATCTGAATAGCATAATTGGAAAGAGAAGCATGTCTCCTTCTCATCGTACCGTAGTACATTCCGCGAGTTGTAACCTCTCAAAACTTCTTTCCTACCTTTTGAGGAACTCAAGGTACGAGATCGAGAGGCAAGAAGCTTGCCCGTTGTCAAATGACCTCTGATGTGTCTAAGACGAACTGAATGCCTTACAAAACTCATGAACGTTGATTGTGCTGTGTGGACCTCACTAAAATACCTCAAAGCATAAACTATGCTCAAAGATACAAGCAAACGTCATGTCTCTTCTACGACCAGAAATGTTCCAGGCGACTTCAGACTCAATATATGCCGGGTTACTAAGCTTGTCTCGTGCCCAGTCGCAAATGCAGCTCAATAACATCGCAGATCGGTAGAAAAAAACCAAAGTTATTAGATAGTATAGATTAAGTAATGGTCCGGCTAAGAAGCAGGCAGAAAAACAATAGCCCGCGGCAATAGCGTCGGTTAGTTAAAATGTGCCAACATTTTTAATCAAATTAAGTTCGGCTGTTCCCATTGGTGTAAGCAGCTAAAAGCGCGAAATTTGAATTTCAATGAAAAATGTAATCGACTTGCCGTCTAAAAAATTAGATTCTGTTTCGTAGAACAAATCATTATGCCTTCAAAAACTATGTTTGTAAATATCGTCAAGATTCTATGCGCCATTTGCCGATTGGCGAATGGCGCATAGAACAATGCCCAAATTTGGCCGAGAGACAGAGATCAAGGGCATGGGGAAGAAGAAATCCAAAAAAGGCTTTTTTTTCATTTTTTTCTCATCTTTTTTCGACATTTTCCGATATTAGCCAATCAGATGCCTCGATTGGAGCAGCAGCTTCTAAGTACTTTTGCCGCTGGGCTGCCTGCTTCTTAGCCGGACCATTACTTAAACTCCAAAAGATTAGAAAGTACGAAATGCGAGCGAAAAAAGCGAGCAAATCATCCGAGCGAAATCGAAAAAACTTGATGAGAACCGATGCAATGTCATGTAACAGCTTGTGGTCAGACAGACGCAGGCTCGTCACAAAAACATTTCTTACCTTTTCGCGTACTTCTAAACGTCGGAATTTAACCCAGCTGTCCAGAAAAACTTTTTTTTTTGCTTTCTTCAGATAGAAATTTGGCTTTCCGGCGAAAACACTTTTGGCTTGGCAACACTTAGATCAATCATTTACCATATAATGTCAAACTAAGGTATATGAGCTGATAACCGAGATTGAGTGAACCAATCAGAGCACGAGAATTGCATTATCCGGGGTTGAGAATTTAACAATGTTAGATATCATGTGACCTCGAAGTAACCAATGACAGCGCGCGCTGCTGGTTGAAAAAAATCAGTTTTATAACAAATTAAGTTGTGTCCATTGCTTTCTGAAGCAATCCAGCGGAACGGGCGCTAATATTATGTTCATCCAAAACAGGAACCATTCTCGTCACCAGAGCCTCGGATCGACCCAAGGATCTGGGAAACTCTGGGGTCGAGATAACAGGAACCAGAAAACTCTGGTTCCAGTTGAATAACTGCGCGTGCGTGAAAGGTCTTCTGACCCTGCGTGGAAAGTCAAACCGCTTTTGGAAACTCCTCTGTGTAGCAGTCATGCCTTAGGCTTCGAGTCTTTCGAAGCCATTAGAAATTCCTTCCGCATGTAACCGGTCAGTTATCTATACCCTTACCACACAACATTCGCAGTGTTTAATAGTTTCTGGAGAAAAAAAGACTTCGCAAATAATTATTCCTTCGAAACTAACATCCGGTAAAATGACAGCAGGGTTATTTCGTTTGAGGCCGGAGGCCGGACGTTTCGTCCTGTGGTTTCCCATTCCATTTCCGGTAGTTTGATGCCAATATTTGAGGGGTTTTTTCACTTACTTTTTAAAGAGAATTTGAGTGAGCTCCAGTCTTGCCTGGGAAACTGATTCTTGGGTTCCAGAGACACTGGAAACGGCATTTTTGAGTGTTCTATTAAAAAAAAAATGTCCTCGCCCCCAGACCCCCCTAGGATGTACTTGGACGGTTAGGAGAACTTGAAAACAAGCGCGGACGTCTTGCGTTAGTACTCTGCGGTTTCCCTATGCAATCTCTTGCTCTATCAGGGACTGATATCCCCTCGCTTAGACGCCGAAACCACTATGCATTGAAATCGTTTTTCCAATTTCGTGTGTTCAGCGCGTTAACAAACAATCAACGTTAGCTCTACACATTGCGTAGATTTTATTCATCGTACAAATTTCGCATAAACAATAGAAGACAAGCTTGAGAGTACATTGATTGATTGATTGATTCATTCATTCATTCCTTTCGTTTTTCCTTCCCTGCTTACTTTCTTCCTTGCGGCTTCCTTCCATCCTCTATCACTTTACATTCACATTCCGCTTTAGTTCGTTCCTTACTTCATTCCTTTCCGTACTTATGTTTCTTAATTTTAATTATGGATTCATTTATTAAAAACTGACTTTGTCGTTAATGGTTTTCTGATTCATCTTTCGGAACTTGATTATTTATCATTCTGTTCTAAAAAGCCTGAATTTTTCAGGCTTCTTTACGCAATTGCAAAAATTGCGTTCATAACTGCGACGATCATAGCTTTACTTGATTCATATATGATGCATTTCATATATCATTTCTTCGACAATTCACATTGTTCTTTTAATGCAGAGTTAGTAGAGGGAGAGGGAGACTGCTTATGAAAGCCGGTGCACTTCAAAGGGAGAACTTTCACAAGTCACGTGATCTTGACCGTGCACAACCAAAGACCAGCATTGTGGTCACATCATGGATAGTAGTAAAATTGTGCGAATCTTTCAAGATTTCCCGCCCACAGACTGGCTTTTTTACCAATACATTTATTGAAAAGTTCTTTAACGTGATGCCAGGCGACAACTGCTCTGTCTTTGGCTGTGGATCTTACAGAAGAGCTGCAGGAATCGGAATAGGCCATTTTACAGATGTTTGCTCAGTGACCAACGTAGCCTGTGATTGGCTGCGAGGCTGCCGGTGATCTTGTATTGATACAGAGCTCACTGCTTTTATCATGTATATTGTGTTGTTGTAATTCAAATTAGCCTAGATTAACATTTAAAAAAACAAAAAGGTTTGTATCAAAGCAGGGCCACCGGCAGCCTCGCTTTATTCTTATGCCAGGTAACTTAGCTACAACTCATACCTGATTTGTAAGTAATGTTAAGTTAATTTACGCGAGCATTGCACTGTTTAAGATCAATAATTACTGCAGCAACTGCGTGCATACCGCGTAAAAGACCGGAAAATGGACGGAGTCATGTCCAGGAAATCTCACTAGTGTATACAATCGAGATAAAATGTTCTGTGCGTTTATAACCTTGATCGAAAGGTTTGCAGTAGTTCCGGCCCTCCCCTGCTGGACAAAAAACGTAAATTAACAGCCTCGCTTTCCGTTTACCATATTGTTGGCCGCGTCGTACGGAAACTCAATTCCTTTCTTGAAGAAATCCGTGAGACTCTTGGTGCAACTACAGCACGCATTAAATGGAGACACAATGACGTATAACATGGCGCCTATAAACCCCACAGGGAGGGCAATGATGAAGAGAATGATAAGCCAGATAACGCTCCAACAGAGACTGCACAATGCGTCCACAACTTTTGCCATTCTGGGTTTGATCGAAACTCACTCTGCAAAGGAGCGGAAATGTATGGAATAAAAATGTCAATGGTGTAAGTTTAACGGGGTCGAGGATATGTCCAGGTTTGCACCTAATTAGATGCACGCGGATTTCAATAAGCGTAATGAAGTGTCCCTTTGCTCTTTTCGCCAACTTCAACATCACTTGTGTCTCAGAATACAGACAATTTATGTCACAAAGTGTCCCCCAAATGCTGCTCTTTAAATAAAGATTAACTGCTGCATTTACCCAAAGCTGAAAATAACGCTAACCTTTACCCTTACCTTATTGTTGAAAATAGGTAGGAAATGCTTAGACTTAAGGGGACACTTTGTGTTGGATGTCAAAATTGGGTGTGCATCTAATTAGGTGCAAACCTGGACATAAGTGAACGACTTGAACTAATTTAAGAAATTAACGGAAACCGACTCCCGTTTCTATATATAACTTCCCCTACAAACGCTCTGTTTTTTTCTCTTTATTTTCTCTTGCTTGCTTCCAATGACTCGGTCCAGGCCGCTTTCGACATTTTTGTAAAAAATTGAACCACCTGCTATAGATGTGCATAAAGAGCAAGGTATTACGCGAGGGGAAGCCTTCTTGACTGGCACAGAAAAACAGGCGAAAGTGGAGATAAATACAATGCACACAACCATAAATCACGGATCAATTTAGTTGTTACGTTACTAGAAGTTGAACAAAACTCATCGCCTTTGAAGTGGTTAACCACCGGGACGTTCAGAAACCAGGACGTAAAATTACCATAACACGAACACAGATATGTAACGTCGTAACTAAAAGTTTTAACGACCTGTTGTTTTTGAGAGACAGGTTGAGGGAATGAAAACGCGGTCATGTGTCAGAGCACTAAGGACGCAAAATAATTAATCAGCCACAGCCCCAGGAAAGTTGTGTCTATGAAGATATTACATTTATACTTACTCGCTTTGGCTACTTCCCTTCTATGTTCTGACCTGTGAAAGCTGGAGACTTATGTCTCTTATGTGGAGGAGATCATTGTAAATTGTTAATGGATTGTTTGATTTCAATTTAGGTAATATAGAACTTTGACAGTCTACCTGCTGTTTCGAGCTCGATGTTACCTTCATCACTGTGAACGTTCCAAAGGTAATATGAAAAAAGTAAACATACGAAAAGAAAAGAGTCAAAATTGCAAAACTAGTTAAGCTTACACATTTTTCAAAAATCATCATATTTATACGATGCAGACTTCGGGGCTACAGAGTGTAGCCCACAATCCATTATTGATTACAACCAGCCGTTGAGTATCCTAACACACTCACATCAAGTCCTAGGACATATCCTCTTTCAGAAGCTTCTGTCTCGCGACATCGTGGCAGAAATCTGTCAGACTGTCAGCCCACAAAATCAAACGAAATTTGACGAAAACTTGAGCCTCCAAGAGAAGAGTGGGATATAAGTGTTTCATTTGCACGATTCGTTAGAGAGAATCTGGACAAACTAAGAGAGTTTTTACATTTACACAACAATCAAAATTTTCATTTGATAGGTAGTAAACAGTAGCTGTCAGAGCAGCCGTGTTTTGGTGCAGGGACGCTGGTAAAAGTAAAGGGTCATGACTTTGATCCCTGCTGAGAAAGTGCAGCTGGCACAGAGTTGGAACGCGTGGATAAGAGTTGTGGGAGGGGTGGGAAAGAAGAATGAAAAAAACCTCGTATTTTCACCTCTCCCCTTCCCCACCACCACCATCACGTTGAAAACGTTGTGTTCTCCCTTGAATTAACATTTGCGGCTCTTCCCAGCCCTCTCTCAACATCACATCCAAGATGGCGGCGCAGCCGATTCGCTTGCGCTTCTTCAACAATATATACGCCTGTTCTGCAGACTTAAACAGTACGTATCTCCCCTTTCCTGCGAAATATTAAAAGATTCCCCAAATGCAACAAAGTCGTGCTCAGGTGGTTTAAACCAGAATTTTAATTTTGCTTTTTTGTAACTAAGGTCCCAAATCCCAATAAGTAACATTTTTTTTGTAGTCACGCCCCTTATTCATCAGTTATTTGATTATAAGTAATCGACTTCTAGATCGAAGAAAATAACTGGTGTACATTATTAATTAAAGCTACAAATATGTACATTATTAAGTAAAAACTTACTACTATATCTTAAATACAACTCGACCCGTCTTGCTTGTATGGGCAGCTGCACTTTACCAACCTCGTTCCCAGGGCTTTTCAGGTCGATTCGTCAATCTTTACTCGATCGACACTCGACCCACGCGCGACCGATATGTTCATGGGCTGTAGAATAAGAGCCGACCACTGGTCTACCGAACCCATCGACCGTCAATCAATCCACCCAACATTTCACCGTCATATTTCAGACGCTTATTCGACTTTCTGTCTTTAGCCAACCAATACATATCTGTAATCTGTCACTTGATGTTCATATTTAGGTTAATGTTGAAGCGACTATCGACTGATACAGGACGACATTTGGTCGATGTGCCACCGGTACTTGACCGATAAGCTACCGATACATCGGTCGACATCAATGGAAGCTGGACCTATTTTTCGGTTGGCCGGCGGTCAATGTGTCGGTCGAGTATCGGTCGAATGTCGATTGAGTCTCAACCGACATACCGGTCGATATGTCGATCGAGGTACCCTATAAGATACATGATCCAGACAACTTGGTTATCAGAGGTTTCTCAAACGTATCATGTTTTTCAAAGGTATGCATATGATTGAAGGCATGAGTTCATTACTAGTTAATAAATTAATGAGTATTTTTAACAACCACTACCTCTATCCACACAGAATGGAGTTGAACGTTCCCGTATAAACAAAAAAAGTGGGAACGAGTTTAAATGTGTTTAAAATGTTCAAATTACATCATTATATTTAAAATGTTCAAATTACATCATATTTAAAATGTTTGCCCCGGCACCGTCCAAAAGATTGTCCACAACGTTCGGTAGTAGTTAATTAGCTAAGTTTGCAAGGATGTCTTTTTCTAGTAACCGGTTTGTCACTATAACCTATGGGGTAACTCAGTACTACATAATGCCTCTCAATTGCAAATTTACCCATCGGGTTTTTTTTTTTTTTTTTCATTTACAATACCTTAACATCACTGTTGTGTTTAGTAATAGGGAGCTTAAGCACGCGCGTTTTTGAGACGCGGACGGTAACCGGAAGTGCGTTGTTTTCCCTTTTAACTTGTCTTCATACAACCACGTTTACATTGTTAAGTATCTTTTCTCCATTAGAACTGATTAGTATAAAAGTCTGGGAGACGCCACTGTCCTGGCACGCGAAATGTTCTCTTCCGGTTGCCGTCCGCGTCTCAAAAACGCACGTGCTTAAGCTCCCTAGTTACTAAGGAAATATTTGCTCACGTCATTGTTTGAATTTTTTTTCATTAGCATGTGAGTTTGCTCACGGAAGACATTTGTGCTATTTACAAATGGATTTCAAAAGTAAAAGAACTTGTTAAAGTTAGTGAAATCTCCAGTTGTAAGCCTTTTAGATTTGACAACGAGCCATCCCGTTATTAACCATCAAAGACTGAACAATTCTTGGGTGGCAAAAGCGCTAATGTCGCCAACGATCTCATTCACTTTGTAAAATTTCGAAGTGATTTTCAAAGCATCGTTGCTCCGAGATTATTTGGTATATTTTGTTCAAATTTTCAGAGATAGCTAATTGTGCAATGCATTTTCAAAATTCAGTGCCTTATACTCGGCTGAGTGATTAGAAAAACGATAGCCTTGTGTAACTGTGGCAAAAATGCAAACAATTGAAAGGTTTCCTACTTAGATTTAGCAATGAACGTTTTTAAGAAGATCTTTCTCATAACGGGTTTCACGATTGCGGGCGCGCCTGCTGACATCATCCTCCAGTTCCCTGCTGATGATATCATTTTGACAAACTTACGACACGCCTTTGACCAAGCATTTAACACCAGCCCCGTTTTCTTGGCTGAAAGCGAAGTTTGGTACCATACTAACTGAATGGTGGGAAAACATGGAATCATGGGATAAGGAAAAAAAGAACACCTTCTTATCTTACTGGATAGCCATATTGCCATATGTAGAGAAGAAAATGCGGGAGTTCGTAGGTCTTATTGCCAATATTTGGCTCGTCTACCTTGCACATGTAGTCAGAGAATACTGGCTTGTGCATGTTTCACACTGAACACGGCAGCACCAAATAAACTTACACTTGCATTTGATCTGTTTGGATTGTTCCACCGTTTTGTGTTTAAGTCTGCAAGTTTCGCATAGACCTCGGCATTTGCTCGTGGAGGCTTCGTCACTTCGGCAAGTCCTTCCCAGCATCCCAGGCGAGCCTACAGTATCATTTCGCAGACAGTAGTTTGGAGAGGGTTCGAGATAAACAAGCCTTTTGTACTTGTTAGAGATATCTCTCAACTGTCTGTTTATGTTTTCCTTAAGTTTTTTGTTTATGTAAGAAACCCTCGCTGCATCGTTGTAATTCTCCTTCAGCATTGATCCAACTTTATCAAAAGCACCCAGCTCCTTCCAGCAAGTTTTCAGGGTGCAAGTTGATGTTACACCATGACATTTACATTCTCTCTTTGTGGTGGAGCGTAAAATCTGTGATGGAAAAAAGAAACAAATATTTCAAACTTTCTGAAACAGAAACGGTCCTAAAAGATACATCAACTTGGTTGATACGATTAGTTGCCAGTCCTCTGGCTGAAATTTGATCCATTCTTTCGAGAAGGTAGCCTAAGACTGGAAGAAATCTTACTGGAATAATATTCCAAGTCATTCTACAAGGAAATTGTGTACCATCACTGCGGGAGTAAATTTGGTATGAATCTATTGTCGTGCGTGTGTTCTCTTCTTCCACATAACCTCAAGTTTGGGTAATTCACATCGTTGTCAGGACGACGTTCTCGTAGACTTCGTCGTCGTGCATGTTCCAGATCCCAAAATTTTCAAGTTGGCGGCGCCCAGAAAAATTAAAATAAATAATTAAATTAACAAGGGATTCCGAAGTTCTTTTGTTTTGGATAAGGGCACATCTTTTGAAACACTTTAAACAAAATCGACTGCGAACATGTTTTCTGTGGTTTCTTTTAAAATTTTAATTTTTTTTTTTACAATTGGAGTGGTGGTTCTCTTTAAGAAGATTTGAAAAACGCAGTTGTTGTCGTATAGGATTATACATTGCAAGCTGTACGTGCCGAGATATATATTTTTAACGCAGTTCTTTTTTTTACCAATTTACACTATTTCAACTCATGATTCAAATTCTATGACAGTTTGGAAATAAGAAGTCCCAAAATTTGTGGGTAATCGCAGCGTGAGTCAACTGTCGGCAACAGTTGGTTCCCGACAGTTGGTGGAGACTGGGTTTTCTTGGAGTGTAATTTCTATTCTGAAGCGATGCCTGCGTTTAAAATCGTTGCAAGAGTTTTTCGCGCCATGAACAACGCTCACAACATTCGGGCCAAAAGTTCGCAGTTTTTTAAAATCACTTTCAAGGAAACGCGGAGTTTTCGCAATCATCACGGTATACCCATTTTAAAACAGAATTGTGCCTTAGATCACACAATACAGATTTTAAGCAGAATAAATTTTTTCGAGTAAGTAAAAAATACAAGACACAAGGAAAAAGGATGAAAAAGTAGCCCTGTGATTATTATGGAATTTTCGAACTCTCAAATCTTGATGAGGGGGCGCTCCTAATCGCGTGATTTGTCCCCACGAAAAAGAGTGCAAAGGTTCAATTATATTTTGCCCTTTCGCTGGCGGTAGCAAAATAATCCGACGGATAGTCACAGAAACCTAAAGGAACTTAACTAGTCTCCAAATCTAAAGGGCCGAATAATCTCTCAAAGGTTTTAGGTAGAGTCCTCCAATTATTTGTTTGAATTTCATTTTTGAGTCATAATTATGGCAGATACATTATATGGTTTAGATTTAAGATTCTCTTGTGAGGGTATCTTGGGACCAGGTACAGAAAAATGGGTACCAAAGCCCTCATCTCACAAAAACTCTTTCGTTTTATTGGGAAACGTTCCTCAGAGCTCTACTTTTATATCCATGAAAAACAGCCAAAAACGAGAATTTAAATTAAAAGATACCCTTCTTCCAGCTTCATTGTTATGTAGGTTGAAAGCTCCTCTGGCGTCATCTTCATTTTCCAGTCTATCGATAAAGCGCCGGGTCACCTTTTCTCCATATTTAATATTATCGCTGCATCCACCCCATTGCCAATCATCATTGGGTTTGTGTGTTTTCTTGATGATTGCGCAAGTACATCCGGGTATCTTTCCCTTCTTGCATTCTGTCGTGATTTGGTGCGTGATGGCTGCCGCGCTAATGGCGTGGACGTACGCAGTTTCTCGAGTAGCTATCAAAAAAAAAAAGAAAGGAAACTTGAGGGGTTGTGTTACGGCAGTGCAGCTCATTTTGTGTACTTTTACCAATTACTCAGTGGCACCTACTCGCTACGCAACTAAACTTAACCTAGAAATTACTTTCAAACAGCACAAATGTGGGCGGGTTTCAGTTGGGATGATCCGAAAAACGATCATTGATCCAAGATCGCTCAAATAATGATACATTAAAGGAACCGAAGAATCCCTTCCCAGAGTGGATCCATCAGTTCCTCTGATGCACCGTGATCCTAGTGATCTTGGATCAATGATCTTTTTTCGGATCATCCCAAAGAAACACCCTGTACAAATCAAAGCTTCCAGCCAAAAAATTTCTGATCTGGTGAGCACAGGTATACTAAGTCCCAAACAACAGAGATAAACTATTGCGTCCTTTTGTATTTGCTATTTTATTGAAACCTTCCTTCATTGTTTAAGCGAGTCTGTTATTTTTACATGTACGTTTCGCTTGATTCGCCAGTTGCCAGTTTTCAGTCGCTGAATTTGGCTAAATTTCGTGACATGCTCTATTTTTTCGCTTCCCCACAATTTATGTCTAAACTTGGGTTCAATATTCCCATCGCATAGACGGTATGATCTCAGAAGTTCTTTTAGTAGTATTTGGAATTACGACGAGAATATTTTGAAGTTTAATGAATTACGGGCCTGGGTTATAGTGAAGCGACTTGCTGCCGAAATGGAAGACTTTTAACAACTTTCACCCGGAAGACCAAGCTTTCTGCAAAATGGTTTACGGTCGTCTCGCCACCACAAACACGCACCGACGACACTCACTCAGTCATCTCGTCATCACAACGTTATCATCAGGCGTCAAAGGACAAGGTACACTCAGTGGTGCGTTGACCGATAGTGAAACATTCTCAGTGATGGCAAGACGCCTAGAACTCTTATCAACATAATATACAATCTCTGGTGAATTCTTCTAAAGTATTCAGGAATTTCAATTTAACTTGCTACCGCTATATCCCAATATCTATTCAGTCACAGGTTCAGCCAATACACTCGTCGATTAGCACTGCTACTCGCATGTATTGTATATATTGTAACCAATGGGATACCATTATTTCTGCCAGTCTAATGAGTCGTTCTCAAAATTTGATGGGTTATCAGACAGCATAAGAAATATCAAAATTAGCACGCGAACAATATTCATCCTTGAGTTCTGTCAAATTATTTTATGTGTTCTGCTGAACTCAGTCAAAAAGCTGTCCTGTTGTTGGTCGTGAAAACTGCTGGACTTTTGGTGAGTTGTATTCAGCCATTTTGGAGTACAAACGCGGCAAACTTAACATGGGATCCTCATAACTTGTAAAATCGCAATACTCACAAACAAATAAGCTAATAGAGAAAACTTAAAATAGCACCGGAAATAAAGCTGCAGCTGTCAAACAGCAAGTGTAAATACACGAGACTTGAATCATCGAGCTAAGCAGCAACTTAGGTTAGGCAGCTGCGTAGAAAGCCTGGGAAGAAACGAGAAAAGCTGAACTGGGATCGATTGAGTTGCACTGATCGATCGCAATCACACTCTTCGAGCCCGAATCAAGCTTTAGCCTGCCCAAGCCGAGGCTTTCTCCTCCGAACTGCGTTTCTGCCTTAGTGCGACGACCGTCAACTTTTCATATATTTTAAATGTCATTTGTTCGTTCACCTCTTGTAGCAAGTGTAAAATTTCACCAGATTCACAGTCGACGTAAACGGGATTAGTGTAATATTTGTTTTCCCTTTGCACGCTAATTAAGTTGCCATAACTGTTATGATCAAGTATTGTTTGACTTCTGCAGTGAAATCATCAACAAAGCTATTTTACGGCAATCAACAAAAGGACAAAAGACCACAAGCAAATTTATCGACTGCACTTTGATGTTCCGCTTGTGTGGGAAGTGGAATTCGAAAGAAGCCTCCAATTCATTTTTGACGCCCTATCGCAAAACAGACTCAACTTTTTATCCTATAAACTTAGATGTCTTAAATGCTTTAGACATGTTTAGCTTTGCTTTTAGATAGAGATCATTTGTACACAATATCAATGCAGTGTTGACGAACAATAAAGGCTCTTTTGAAAAAAGTCCAAAACTGATGAAAATATTAAATGACACATGGCGCATTTGCTTCTTGCTGAAAAGGGGACGGAATTAATTGAAGTGGCGCCACAAATTTTACCCCAAATGTTTAATACCTCATTTTTTCATATTAATATGCTGCACCTCTGGATGGACTTGATTAATTAAAGTCTTTTTACGACTTTGCTAATATCAACTTAGCGGCACGCAATGGTTACATCAAAGCATAAAAGAGACTAAAATAACACAAAAAGAAATCAAAAGAGCTGCCAACTAAATAATGGAAATGACGCGAATTGGTACCGTCCAGGAAATTCTAGTAGGAATGAAATTGCTTTAACACACTGAAATATGCAACTGTCTGCGATTTAGAGAAATTTAACCATTAATTAATTGACGTGTATTCGTATACTTAAGAGGGGGTAAGCGAAGTTGCAAGATCACCATCAAAATTCTTTTTCGAAAATTCCTCTAACTGCTGATAGCTCAGTACATAAAGGTCAACAACTCGATTCGGCGTTCACGCGGCAAAAAATAGGCATTTTAAAAATGCTTTTGAATTTCTCAGCGTTAAAACAAACTTACCATAAGGAAGTGTCGTTTTCAAAAATATTGGGAGTTGTTTATGTACATTTTTGTAGCGAAGCGAACAATTCCAGATTTCATTTTTGAATTGTTTTTGGCATTCTTGCAGCCCAAGATGGCTTCCTGTCTTAATGATGTTTGACAACAATTGGTATGTCTGAAAAGAAAACATAACAAATAATAGTAAATTCTTGCGCATAAAGGGGCGATCACCTTTAACAATTATTGAATTTGCCAACAACAGGTGTCAGTTACACAAGCTGGAGAAAAATTTGTGAAATATTTCCAAAGCGCTTAGAATTTGTTTTTTTTTTTACAGCGTTACGGCACAGGCTTTTGCGAACTACAAGCTCTCAATTTTGGTCTTCGATTCGTACAAGGCTACGCGCTGTTGGCTTTATTAATGGCTTGATTTGAGAGAAAAACCTGTGTGCAGAGCGCTTCCTTCTAAAGTACGTGTCATGTAAAGAAAACAACAATTTCCCAGATATTTCGGCATTGTCATATTGTCTTATTTTCAAGCGATATTGTCTTTATGACAAGATTTAGTCTGAGAAAGTTTTAAAATGGAACACATCTTTAGTGGTACAGGTAGCAATTTTGAGGGTGCTATCGTCCGCTTGCTTTAAAGAAAGCGACTGTTGGAGCAAGACCCTCGCAAACGTGATGCTCTTAAGTTAAGTAGCTAAACCGGATTTAAGGACTTATACCTCTTGTCCAAGAATTCCATCAGACCTGTTGAGAGAATGAGAGTTCGGCGTTAAGGAGACCACAACGCCATTGTTAGGAAAATGATTCGTAGTACCACCTAAATGAGCTCTCCCAAGTGCAATATAAGACATTTCATAAAACCACAAAATGATTTGATTTTTTAATGGTCGACTAAATGGACTCATCCAGAAACGCTGTAAGACTTGTTTACTTGGGGAATTAAAATGGGAAATGGCCTGAAAACCGCTTCCTATAGTATTATAAAATACATGTTTAATCACAGTAATGATTACATAGAACACTTTGTGTGAACGTTAAAAATCGTCAATGTTTTTACACCCTTCAGTGTAAGGAAATCAGTTGTCTAGGATCTTACGCACTCAAAATTAACCGCAGTCATGTTTGGAATATGAGTGCAGTATCTTGCCTTGTTTTATGCGACTTGAGTTACATAATTCGGTGCCCATTTTAAACAGAGCCATTCAGTTGTTTCGTGTGTGCGTTAGCCCGCAGAAAGTAAAAGAAAAGTGAAATTCTTATTTTCCGGATAAATATCCCTTCATTTCGTTTTCAAGTGTTCATATTTTTATCTCCTTCATTGCAACAGGGAGAGTGCACTATTTCAAATTTTTCAGGCCCATCAGTATAGCGGAACAATAATGTTACGTCAACCTGAAGCGTAGCGAGGCCCCGCTTTCTCGAGTCTTCAGTTTAGCTCAATGGCAGAACATCCGAACTACCAAACGAAAGGTCACAGGCTCGACTCCCACAAAGGAGGCCTCGAATTATTTTCCGGGTGTCCTGGTGTCACCAGAAGAATAAGAATATATCTCTTCATTTCATTCACTTAGATTAAAATTTTCGTTCTCGTTCTTTCTATATCAGTTTTCGTTTCACATGGTTGCATAACAAACAAACGTAGATAGATAAAATTAACTTTCAAACTAAAGGTGATATTGAAGAGCTCTTCAAGCAATTGCAGTGTCAGTCGACAGTGTCACACTGGAAAAGACAAGACGCACTTTGCACTGACCAAACACGCTCAATAACTTTTCCTTTAGATAAGTGAAATACTATTTGTTGAATAATCTAATATAAGGCAAATCTCGTATGGTCACTAACTCATTCAGCATATAAAATTAACTTACTTGACTTGGGCTAATCCACAGTCTATCAAACCCAACGAGACTATCACCAGAATCATGGTAAGAAAATTCATGCTTGGATGTGACAAGCTCCGGCGGACGGTCTGTGTAGATTTAGATGAAAAAATGCCGCTTTAAGCCTTGTGTCGTCCTTTTACGAAGCTGGCTAAAACAAACAAAGTCATTAGCAAAACAATCTTTTGTGCAAAATCCACATTAAGTGGCTGAAGGTGTGAAATGGCGGCAGCGCTTGATGGATCACGGCTTTAAAGTCATAATAGCAATGATATCTCATTAGGATTCTAATCTCCATATATCTAAGCATTGATATGGTGTCCTTTGTCATAAGCTCGAAATGCCTAAGGCAACATTCCGGTTTTTGGTTTAAAATTCGCTGATAATTCTTTTGCACAGAATTTTTTGCGCATTTTAAAAGTTTTTTTTTTTTTGACGTCATGAAAGTATTTCAATAAAAAGAAGCACTTTGCCGAGTCTGTATTGGAGAATACCTTATAATTGACCGACAGTTTTTGGTTTCCAGTGTTTTAACCAAAGTTGTTTTAACCGGAAGTCTATCCGAAGACTGAAACAATGCATTTTTGTGTTATAAAGAATTTTATCAAAAAAACCGCAAAGAAAACACCTCGTAACCTACGAGAAGACATCACATTAGGAATTGGCCGAACTCAGGAGACCCTTGGTTAGAGGTCGGTGTTAAGATCATACCAGTGCTCATTTTATTGCTATAATAATAATAATAATAATAATAATAATAATAATAATAATAATAATAATAATAATAATAATAATTACTGACTGCGATGCAGACTTGAAGACAAACGGACAGAAACAGTGACTTTGAACGGAAAAAATACCAAAATTGAACAAAACTTTACCTTAGCCTTCATTTCACTGTTCTTCTCCGACTAACGAAAATGCAGAAATCGAATAAAACGACGGGCAGCCAAGAGTCCACTTCAGTAGAAAAGCGATTATGGTTTTTAATTAGGAAACGCTTTTGTTTACAGCACTAATCAACAATAATTTTCTGACATGGACGGACGCGGGGTTACCTACAAGGGGCTAGATCAGAACGGAAATTGAAAGGAAAAAACGAAAAACCAAACAAACAAACACCAACAACATCAACTACAGACTCCAATGGAATATTATTTAGTCGTGTTTGGAGTTCTTGATCTGAAAGCAAAATCAGACGTGGGTCAAGCCTAGCGGATCGTTAACATTGCTGATTGCGAAATAAGTTTAGGTCACGTCCAGGCGGCAAAGGTGGGAATTAGGTACAGCAAAAATCTTAAACGTTTCCGTGGATACGTGCCTTTGCAACTTGCCCCGAAGGGGATAGAGTATTTATCTTCGAACTCTTGGACTTTGGTCAAATTTTTTTCCCTGATTGGCGACTGGAAGTTTCAACATGGTGGGTCCAAGTTCATGCAGCCGTGATTTTGAAGATGCATTCCATGGTTTTCGGCTGACAGAATACAGAACCCACAAACATTAAGTAAACAGCAAACCTCTTGTTAGTTTCCCGTTATATGATTAGAAGTTGGCTTTGTTCCACAAGTATCAATTTAGAAATATCCGCTTTGATAAAAATCCGTAGAAATGAGCCGAAACTATCCAACAAGTAAGTAGTTTTTAGACAGGCTATTTTCTGGTACCGTTAACCGCAGGGAAACAATTAATTTGCAAATATTCAACTTGCTTACGTTTGGGTGTTCTAGATATTAATAGCATGATTTCGCACCGAACAACCAAGCCCTAGTTTCAACTTTGAAGTCGTACCGGAATTTGACAGACTCAACCTTTGCAATGAATGATACAAGCTCTTTAAGTGTGCCTTCGTTTTTAGCCATATTGCCAGTGAAATATAGGTCACTAATATACACTACTTTTTAATTAACTAGTACATTAGCATACAAGCCGCTTCAATTCGAACAAACACGTACAATACATCGCCATTTAATATGGTAAATTGAGAGAATCGTGGATGATTAAAAGTTCTTCGTTTAATACGCTATTTTTCTCTATTGTAGAAAAAACCAAAATGCTATTTCTGGGAATTTCGCAAGAGGAATCGATTGGAACGAAAATTTAAGTAATGAAAGCTATGGAATTTCGACATTTCAAGAAAACCTTTTGAAACCAAGTAATGGATTTTTGTTGAAACTGGACGGGACCGGAAATTTTCTACCTTTTGAATTGGTCCAATCGCACTCGAGCCTAGTTCTGCTTTCTCTAAAGATCCTGGCTTGCAAATAAAATAGCGGCACTCAGCTTGAGCAATGACAGGCCCCGTACACACGTATATATATCCCGATATTTTCGAAAACGGACACTTTTTCCGTCACCGTATATAAGAAAATCTTCGTCCACAAGGAAACGTTTTCGAATCGTATTTGCCCGTCCACATGGATACGCGAAAACGACCATGCGTGCACGTGCCCAAGGTATCTCGAACCTCTGATGACATCCCGGCTTTTCAACACGGTACGTTTGTCAAAAAAATCTACTCTCTGGAGAGCTTCTTCAAAAACTGTTGTTTTCGGTGATCGAAAACACCGTATTCTTGTGTTTGACAGGCAAAAACGGAGGAAAACAAACTCCCCGTTTTCGAAAATATCCGGATACGTATAGATAGTCAGAAAATTGTGTTCTATTCGAAAATTAAATTTAAAACGTTCAACAAAACAAGGTTTAAGATCGAACGGGGTGAATCCAAAACAAAGTTAATTTGACAATCATTAATAATATACGTACTGAAGCCAGAACTGTACGTGCTTGCATATATTTCCTAAGAGTCAACTAACGAAACTCAAGTACCTAATCTACATACGAAACAGGAAAAAGTCTAAAGGGCGGCAACACTCACGGATCCTGAGACGACCACAAGCCCTTCGAAAAAGACAATATTTTCTTTTGTTATCACGTGCGCTCGGAATCGAGTCACTTTTTTTTTCTTTTTCTCTCATATTTTGCCTAAAAGTAAGCAAGGAACAAGGTAACCAAGTTCTTATTCTGCAGAAACGTGACATTCGAAAAAATTCATTGACTTGGCTTTGCTTTGGCTTTGGCCGTTTTACCTTGTCAACTCGGATTCCTGACGATCGACAACGTTGGCTGCGGAGGAAGTCGAGTTAAATTGTTTTAAGAACATATCTGAAGTAAATAACAATCACCTTATCAACAGGAACTGGCGATCGTATCGAGTGTATTTGCCGGATTTCGAGTGCTTTCAACAGAACTCTGAGAACTAGGTACTGTTTCTGTTGTTTAGGGTAGACTTTCACATACCGGACTAACATGGCGGGGTACAAAAGAATCATTGTTATTCCAATTAGGACTTGCTAATTAGGTATAATTTTTATGTTTGCTTTGTTCTTTTGTTTTATGGAAATTAAATATTTCGGATCCGGTATATGAAAGTCAACGTTCGTTTTATCTAACTACTGGCCGGAGTTGAAACGACTGTTGCTATATCTGCTATCGGCTTTCCGTAAAGGTCAGACACTAAGTCTGCTTTAAGTTGCAAATGTCTTTCGATTTGGATCAGGATGAGATTAAGGGAATGATATTTGTCGTGCCGAAACTTTAGGAAGGCACGTTTTCAATTGCCAACTCTTGTTAAACAGCTGCACAGAGTCTGATTTCTGGTCAGCAAGTTTTTTTATTCTAGCAACCTTGGTGGGCAGGATATTTTTTTCCCGCCTAAATGCTCTGCAGGATATTTTTTTTCTCTCCTCATTTCTCTGCATTATTTTTTTTCCTGAAAAAGGTGTCGTGTTTACATTTACAGAATGTATTTACATTTACATTGTGGTTATTGCAGTAACAGTTCTAATATGGAGCTGCAAACTTAAAATGTTGTAAGCTATACAAAATCCTTGTTGTATAGCTACATGTCTTCGGAACGTCATTCTTTAGAATCATTTAATGTTACCTAATAACAATATTCTCATGTTATAAAGTGATACTCCACAGGTAGATTTGAAGTGTGCTAGCAACCAACCGTTAAATCGTCGAAGTTCCATTCACACTTATCCATGAAAATTTGAAACCTGCCCACTACATGGAGTGAAACGCTATCTTGTACCTTGCTAAACATAGAGTCCAAAGGTAGTAACGTCATGTTAACGTGAAGCTGAAAAACTCAAATCCCGGGAAGTGAAACAAAGGAGTCAGCACGGTATTAAAAATGGCGTCGCTCTCTATTATGTCGCTTTTTTCCTTCTTCGCAGAAGAAAAGAAATCGATTTAAAAAGGAGAGAATCACTGCAAGTCTGGTCATGTGAGTCTTAAGCTTATCAGCAGCCGAGGGAGTCAACTGCTTGGAAAAATCGCTCGCGAAATGCGACTGTTCCCAGGATATGATGAGTTTCAATTAGTTTTTTTGACAAACTTATTCCCAAGACATCTCTTCTTCCCCGGTTCCGTCCACTCGTATGTTAATCGATTCAAGTGTTTCTAAACACTTATATCTAGCTCTTAGCAGTCTTAAATTAGTCCTTAAAACACATTTCCTACGCTTTTCAAGTGCGGAAAGCATAATACAGCCAACGCAAACTTGCATCTTGCTAAACGTCGGCCACCGAGTAAGTTTTCTCGTCGGTTGTTGATTGAATCGTTTAGCTAGTGATTCAAAAGAACGAAGGCATCGACAGAAAGGGGAACGTATGACTCACCCGGAATATTTTATTGCGTTCTTGGAATGAACTTCCGGTTTTTGGAAATTTACAGAACATGTATATCTCTTGCATTTGCTCATTAAACTTTTTTAAGGGCGGGTTATCTTCACGAAATTAACTTAGGTTGCGGTTTCAACATTCACTTTAGCTCTAGCATCTTTTGAAGTGGGTTGCTTTATGTAGATGTGGTTTTTTATCATGGTTTTCCGTTATCTTCTCGAAATTGTTTTTCACGATCAATAATCGTGTGTATACTTGGATTGTCACAAATGAATAAAAAACTAATTTCCTTTTTTTTGAAATTGAACTAAACTCTTTTTAAATTACCGATTCATTCTTTTTTGGCGTTCTGGTTCTCTACACTTATTGCTGATACGTGCCTATAACTGCTGTCGAATACAAGATGCTGTCTTAAATTCTGTTGCCACTGCGTTGACAAGGCCCATCATCAAAGTCGTTGATTTGCAGTAGCAAAGTCTGATTTCGAAACCCCAACTTCACTCTTGTCATCTATCAACCCACTTGATACAGTATGAATGTATTAACGGGTGCTCTCCTTCGTAGCTCGCTTCAGTGTGTACATGCATATACATGTATGTGAACGGACGGATCCTTCACATTCACAGTAGTGTACGGCCTCACTCAGTTGATTTCTGTGCCGTTCACCAGTTGAAACGAATAAAATAATTCACCTTCAAGCAACGCAAGCGCCAATATTCTTTGAAACTCGCTGTTCTCCAACGGTCGTTACTTCCGTCCAGTTGTGAGCGTTTACTCAGACGTTACGGTCAATCTTTTTCAGCTCACCACTGAGGTAGAGTCCACGGATTTTTCTGTTTCATTCTTGAAATGCCAATGCTTTATTTTCTATGAATGACATTGATTAGACTCCTCACGGAAATTATGTATAAGTACGTGATCTTATGCACCGGCACGCGCCATGACAAACACGGCATGCGTACATAAGATGTTCGACCAGATATTTTCGATGGGGGGGGGGGGGGGGTACTTTAGGAATTTCTGGGTGGGGATGTGCCCTGGCACCCTGAAATCCTTAGCCTATACCAGAGCTAGTTTCAGCTGGATTTTGCTACCCTATACTAGAGTACTGACTCCCCAAATCACTCCTATCCTAGAGTAGCTGTTTTCCAGAAACTGAGATCACTAGCACAGTCTAAAACAAACCCAAAACATTATACCACAATCAGGATTTATTTATACTTGTCCAGCAATGCCAAGCACGTACGTACGCATTATCAAGACAATAAATTGTTTAATTTTAACCAGTATTAATACCACCGATTTCCGTCTGAATCCCGATTTTTGACAGTTAATAATATCAGTAGCGTTTTATGATAGTCTATCTACGCTGTTGAGGCTGAGTCGTGAAAATTTAAACTTGCCGATTTCATTTTTGTATATTTTTGAGTAGCAATTCCTGGTTTCCTTAGTCTGGATTAAATCTTCAACCAACTGGTCAGTTTCGTGAAAAATGATACCCTATTCTAGACCCATACGCTCTGATTTATATACCCTATGCTAGAGTAAACTGCTTGAAAACCATACCCTTCACAGCGGCACATACCTATATAGCGTTGGTCGGGTTTGAAACTCGATCACAGCATAGTTAATCTAGGAACTGGTTATGAAACCCTGGGATTTCAAAAGCAGGAACAATACAGTCGCAATTAGATGTTGAACCGACCGTGACCCTGCACAATCTTTTGTTTTTGGTTCGCAAGTTAATTTCGAATAAATTAGTCGAAGCTTTTGATTGGTTATCCTGCCGAAAAAAGCGTGTTTTTGTCGGGTTTTGTGCAGGGTCAAGGCCAAAAAAGCGAACAAAAACATGAAACAAAGAAACTTGTCGAGTTTCATAACCAGCCTACATCTATTAACTATGATCACAGTAACAGTGTAAGAGAGATTTATAACATGCCGTTTCGAGTGTTAGCCCTTCTTTATAGCGAATCGAGGAATTGTCGGTTGTATATGGTTCAATTGTATGGGAGAGGGAGGAGTTTTGCCATTGATGGAACCTTGATAACATGAACACAAGAAATAAATTAATTGATAGGAAAGCGTTCATTGATTCCGTTAAGAGTGTCTAATAGAGTGTTTTCACGAGACGTCACAAAAGGCCATGTTGGAGAAGTGAAAAAAAGAAAAAAGCGGCCATATTGGAGGAATGAAATATTCTTTTGATAATTGAACTATATTTTTAGAAAAAAACTCTTCAATTTGTTTTAGTATGCAAATATGGCTGATGGTCACACGAGCGAAAACACTCTATTTTTTTAGATTTTGGTGAGTACGGGACAGTATCGGTGCGCCTTGACTAAAAATGAAATACGCATGCAGTCACGGATAAAATCGTAAGTAACTGATGACTTGATCCAAACTTCGATAGTTAAATTTAATATGAAAAATAAGTGAGCTTATAATACCAGAATGCCACAAGCAGAATTGCTTGAGTTCCAGTTGAGGTGTTATATCTTTATAAATATTTGATGTAGTTCCGGCAGCTTCAGTAGTTTGTAAAGGAATGACAAAGAACGAGAAATTAAAGTACTTTTAAGCTTGGCTACGCTCATAATAGTAGAGCGGAGGCAGTAAAACTATAGAAAACGCAGAGTTTAGTGCATGGCACACGGCAAACCTGTTCTTCTAATCACAACGCCCAGGCACACAACTTCTATGCGAAAACTAGGTTTACCGTGCAATTGTCTCAACACAACCAGACACAACGACTTGAGACCGCTTTTATTCCGAAAAGATTCGTTCGTGTTGCAACCGAGTGGCCAAAACCCCCCAAAACCACGAAAACCAAAAAAACCACACTGACAAAATTTAGTCATAGCCTTACAGACAATTAAGTTGGATTTGCATAACCTAGCACGTGCACCAGGCGATTTGCACGCCTCTACAT
>NC_090896.1:26861608-26879108 GCF_036669925.1 Montipora capricornis
CTGTCTGTTTTTTTTTTTTTTAAGAAACAGAGTGGTAAGTGACTAGTGGAAATGAAATGATGTACGTGTCCTGCATGATATTGAATTTTCTAAAAATATTAACTGGCATATTTACAACTGAACTTTCCATACAAATAAAATGCGAATCGTGTCGATGCTCGTTAGCTTCTATACCAGAACTTCAGATTACCGTCTTAACACAGGAAATAGATAACTGAATTGCGTCGAAAGTGTCACATTTCTTGGATTAATACCCTGACAAGCTTAAGAGGACCTTATTAATTGCTGCTTTCAATTCCCCTTGAGCAAATGAAACTCAATATGATATTCAATTATTAATCCCATCTTTGATTTCCAAACAATGAATTATTTTATCTTTATCAGTAGACTTTCAGGCAGTTGCTGTCAATGAATTCATCATTCGATTATCCACTTTGAACAGCTTTACATAATCGAAAATTTTGGCAGAGATCCTCGATTTTCTTTTTGATTTACCCCATTCTATCCGTTGCAAATGGACAACCTCAAAACAGACGCTTAAAGGAGATCAGTATATAATTTCTCTTCGAAAGTATTGGATGATATTAACCTTATTTGTGTGAGTGGTTATGAAAACGGCAAATGAGAAGTGAAAAAAAAAGGGGAACGAGTATTCTTAAATGTGGTGTGGACCAGAGCAATTTGAATTTTATAAGGCAGCCGATTAGTTCTGGATCTTAAGAAGTCCATTACATCAAAACACATGGTCATAGCCACTTGCATGCATGGAAGTGTTAGCCAAAAATGAAGCCCTACTGGTTTTCAACTGAAGTAAATACCTACCTCACTGTTATCCAGAACAGTTCGTCTTTTCACTGTTTTGTCCACAAAAACTGTTGTACGCGGGCTAAGCACTGTTTTTCTCACCAACTTACAGTTTCATAGTCTGTTGCAGAGACGGTCTGACGAATGGCTATCTTTGCACATGTGTCGAGCCCTTTTATCCCATCGTCTACGCCCAGTCTGGCTCGCTCAGCAGATTCTAAAGATTCCTAGAGAGATTAGTAACCTTTTTCTGCTTAAGTCCTGGTCATATTAATTACCAGTCCGAATATTTACACTCCTGCGCCTGCGCGAAAGCTTGAATGAAAGTATTTTAGTTTTCTGCCACAGACGCCACGTGTATCTGCAATCTTTGATTTATTTTCGATTTAGTTGATTGTCGCTGCTTGCATCATGACGGCACTGCCAGCTCTGTATTTCTCTTCTTAATCTCGTTTATGAAGTAATCTGCGTTTTCTTAACAGCTTCCAAGCCCTGTTATACAGAAAGTCTGCACCCTCACATCTGTGCAATCCGGCTGAAACAACGGTTGTACGTTTTAACTCTCTTAATATTCTCCTTTCTTTTACGCATGAAAAGTAATTAGATAAAGAAATCAAATCAAACTGTCATGTCTTTTATCGTGTAATTTTCCTTGTTTTCACTGTTTACCTAAAGTGCGGATCACGATTCAATTTTACAAAAAGATATATTTGCCGGAATCAACGGACTATGCGTTAAATCCTTTCCTTAAGTGAACATTCCGTTTTCTTCGAGAAGTTTCGTTTGTTTGTTTTCTTTTTCGTCCTTTTTTGTTTTGTTTTGCATTTCACGTCGAAAATGGAATCCTTAAATTTAAACCGCCTCTTTATAACTAGAGTTTGATGTCATTAGCCAAAAACTGCAAAAAATTGGCATACTGAAGGTTATATTTTAATTAAGAAGGATATATTTTAATTAAGAAGGACCATTGACTTGATCAGGATGAGGTGCTAAGATAGCCGGCGCAGTTGTGAGAGCTGTCGGCTCACACTGAATGTCGACCCACACTAAATGTCGACCCGGATTCAATTTCCAGACTCAGCGTCATATGTCATAGTTTGTTGGTTATCTAACCTGGGGCCTGTTTCTCGAAAGTCCCGAAAACGTTTCGGGCCCGAAAAGCGATTTGTGAAATTGCCAACCGCTTGTTTTGGAAAGCCGATCTTTTGACATGTTTTCAAGATAACAAAAAGAAAAATAACTGTGAAGTTTAACGACTTAAAACCTCTCCGTTCTTGAGATACAAAGGGAATTGTGACACCCGAATATGGCCCGTAAAGTTTCGGGACTTTCGAGAAACGGGCCCCTGCTCCGAAAACTTTTTCCCCGGGTACTCTGATTTTCCCCTCTCCTCAAAAACCAACATTTGGTTAGATTCAGTGCGTTAATTTGTTGATTTCAGTTTACAGTGTCTCCAATTAGTGCTGCAGCGATAGAAGGCTCCTTGATCAGATGAACAAAAAAGTTCAGGAAAACTTACGAGATCCATGAATGGCAATAGTCCTTCTAAAAAATTGGTCTTGTCGTAGATACGCAAAAACTGAAATCCAGACTTTAAACATTGTTTGCGCTTCCATCATCTCCACTGTTCAGAACCTAATTCCAGTTAAGAGTGCACTCGGCCTCTTGAGTACTGGCAATCGTTGACAGTGGCTATGTTGTCGGTAAAATCCGTTCTCAGGTTGCATCCGTTTTTACCTAGGTTAAATTGGTGATCCTCGTTTTACCTAGGTTGCACTCCCCAACCCAGCCCAAAAAGATTGAAAACACTAATACCTCCCCTCAAGCTCTCACTATCTTACTCATCTCAACACGTCCTCTTAATGCGAGTTCGTGTCATCTTCTCGGTTTCTATATTCAGTCTCAGTCCCTTCAGTCTAAACATTACAAAATAGTAAGGGAACAGAGAATTGTACAGATCTGAAGTTCTGTGTCCTGTGTCACCACTTCATTACAACTACGAACATGCTCAACCCACCACAGTTGAAATCACCACAGATAAATTATTCGCCGAGGCCGCTGGTTGAGGCAAATAATTGATCTGCGAGATATTGACAAATCACGATATTTTGCAATAACCGAGTTCAATAATTGTTTTATCATTCGATCACCGAGTTTGCTTTTGTTTTAGGGAAATCCTAAGCGTGCAATGCCTTGCAGGAGTCAAGTAATTAATGGCAGAAATCAATTGGTTTCCTTCTCCGTATAATTATATTTGTAGACTTCAAATTGTACTTACAGTCAAACGTTCAATAACAAAATCATGTAGGCATCAACAAAGCTGAAGAATTTCACAGTTTTCATTTGAAGTGTATTCCGACAAGTGAAGGTTTGGTGTAAAGCTCGCCATTCTTTTTTCTGGCTTTAGCATAAAGTCTCCTCAGTACATATGCATTCTCCAACTTTTCCTTCGCGTCGATGACACGAGTGACTCTTCGTTTACTTTTCTTTCCTTGAGATACTCTCGAAATACATTGACTGCAACTTTTTTTTTCCTTTCTTAGCATTCTCACTGTTCTTTTGATCAAATAAAGATGTCAAATTATTTTCTGACAGCTCGGGCAACCGATCTGCCATTTTCTCACTAGAGCGTGGTTTCAATTGCGCATGAGCAGAATATTATTTGCGGCAAAACACTTATTTGTTGGCAGTTATTTGCAAGTCTCGTGGTGGGCTCTCGCCCAATGAAATGTAAGGAAAAATACATCGAATGATAATAATAACCTTTATTTCAACACGATAGTTTTTAAAGCTGGTAGCTTGTGGGGTCGTACATAAAATAACCGACAAAATAATACTAATAAATACAAACATTAAATACTAAAATTAAAAATAAGGATTAAGTTATCCTATAAAAGTGCCGCAGTACCATAACGTACTATTGAAACTCCTGTCAAATTATCTTATCATATCATAAGGTCAAAAGATCCTTAAGAATATACATAATCTTTCCTCTTAGACCGGGCCATGATTGAATTAAAATTAAAATCCTGAAAATATTTTTTACGTCCTAAATGCCTTGTTGATAAACGCTTAGGATCTAAATCAGTGGAATCGTGGTTATCGCTTATTAGATTCCCCAATATTACCCCTCTGTATGCTAAAGAGTTTCCCCAAAACTTGGTATATCTTGGAACAGTTAATTTATTGCGTCCCCTGAGAAAGTAATTACAGTTTCTGTGCGCTCCCATGTATACAAATACTCTTGGTAAGTAACTCCGGTAGGTAACCGTTGTTTCCCTTCTGGAAAAGCTTTAAGATCTCTGTCTTATAACGTAGATCGATCGATAGTGATCCATTGGTCATATTCTAATACCTTAAAGGTCAAAAAGGTAAACTTTATTTAACGTCTTTAGTTCCTTCAGCTACGAGGCTGGTATCAATGGCTGTCAGTGCTCCGTTTTACGGGTATTTAAAGCTATAGCTACACGGATCAGAAAGTTGAAACAGAAACAGACGTTTAAGTCACCGAGTATCGCACCGGGGACCTCTCGCTCCAAAAGCCGCGCACTAGCCAACTGAGCCACGACTGAACCACGACTGCTCCTTACACGATGGCATATCTTTGCTAAAATTGTAGATAATTCAGCGTGGTAGAGTTGAAACCGGGACAACCCGGGAAACAAACCAAACCAGAGGTTAGAACGACATCTGAAAAAGTATTTTTTTATACTTTTACAACAAGCAGCAGCACCTCGTTTACCGTTTCATGTGTGTATAAGATTCTATGAATTTTGGCAGTCGAAACAAATTCGTGATTAACTATCGAATCGTTGAGATTGGTCTTCGAGAATCACGGATCTCTTAAGAATGTAAAATGCTTGTGATACTAGCTTTCTAAAGAGCCACTTTTGTAATGAGTAACAAGTGCATTTAGATTAGGTGTCCTTGCGTTTCGTGTAGCTACTTGTTGTGTCTGATAAAGCTTCTGTTGTAATAAGTTTCTTCCGTTAAGCTGTTAGGGAGTCACAAACTCATTGTGCTGTTTTCGTCTGGTCGCCGGTAGGGTTGCTGTGAGATGACAGGCTAAGTAGCCTCTAAGTGTTAATCAGTTTCGTGTAAACAGCAATTCTTTGTGACGGGTGGCAAGGCACGGTCGGTCTAGAAATGGCATTTCACGGTTCTTCTCGATCTCCTTGCTAAACTGAATGTCGGCGTACTGTTTGTTACGGCATTCGTGGAATGATCCGATATTTCGTTTATGTCTGCTGCTGTTATAGCATATTCTACATAGCTTTGCATCAGCGTAGTTAGAGTGGCATTCAGTCGGTTTGTAAGTCGCATGGCTCAATCAATCAAGCAATCACGTTCTTTATTACATAAGCACAGCTTTTACGTGTCTGGGCGTTAGGCGCTAACTGGGGACACATTCAGGCCAAACCACAATAACGGGAACTCCGTGCCCTACTCTTATCGAATAACGGGTGAGATTTTTAACGTTCCACAGAGTTTTCTGAACAAGGGTTTTGGGACATACCCTACGGTCCATAGTCCTTTTCCGAGAAAACTTAAGGCACAAAGGCAGCATTTTCTCCTCAATTATTGTTTGTCTGGACGGAATCGAACTCACGACCTCCCGGACGCTAGTCCGATTTCAACCAAACCGTGCAACAGAGCCAAATTGTCAGAGGTTAGTTCCTTACACTTTTGCACGACTATTCCAGCCACATGGAATTTGAATAACCCTTGGCTGTTTCCTGCAAGTGTGTCGTTCCTCAAGAAAAAGGTGGAAAGTCAATTAAGTGGCAGTCTAAGAGATGAGCCAGCTTAAGGATGTCAGTCTTGATGTGAACCATGCACTGCAAATTCTGAAGAAGAGCCATTTTTCACTTATGATAAAAACCAATCAGATTGTAGTCGTCCCTTAAATATAATTACACCAAAATGAACCTTTTCCCTTTACGAAGAGCAATGTATCTGGTTTGGTTTGCTTTAGGCATTGAGAATGCCAAGTTTAATGCACTTAACTCGCTTTTCTTTATTGGACGCTCAAAACGCTCAAGCCACACACTATTACTTTTTAACCGAGATAAAAAGTTGTCAAGTAGCAGACGTTGAGCGTGTTGCTCTATAGAGTGGCTTACCGAAAAAAAAAAAAACTTTCTCCGGCATAACGTGATAATTTTCACAACTGAGGCACAAGGTATCGTCAGAAAAAGGTCCGACCCTGTGGAACAGGAAAAAACCTGATCTATCTAAACAATTCAAAATGGTTAATCTCCATATGGAATGCGACCCAACTTCAGTGTAATCTACGGAATATGGAAATAACCAGCCGTTTTCGTACCGAAAGCAATAACACGATTTTGACAAAATCTCGTACATTAAAAAAAACACTCAGTACGGTTAAAATCGGAACAACTTATTCATCTCGTCATTTCGATCTATTTTCATTATAGATTCTGTAAGTTATCAGTGCTCGGTTGTACAATTCATTCATGGATTATTTCATTGCCACTTACCTTGGCTTATTTAATTAATTAATAACGACGAGCAATCGAAACTTAAACATACTCCAGCTGTTCCCATCTCAGTTCACAATGCACTTCAGTGTCAAAATCCGTTTATGTATACTCCTTTCTTAAACCAAAAACTGAATTTAATGGTCATGATTGAATCTAATAGAAAATGATACGCATGGAGCATTTTTTTCACTCAAGAAGGGACTGCGTATGATCTAGATTTGCAAGACTTCCGTTCGAGTGACTTAGTAGACAATAAAAGTTGTTTAACCGAGCAGGTTGAGATTTGGATAGAAAGAAAGCCTTTAGATTTAAAATTCGATATTTTAAGCAGTTGGGCCAAAAGACCTCCGGAACTACGCTGGCTGTCCTATTGCCAAACAGTGTAAGCGTCTGAACGACGGTTTGCCTGCCAATTGGAGAATGTCGATGCTCTGTTCCGCAAGCTATGTACAGTTTTGTTAGTTAGTTACTTGCTTCCTTTGAAAACGATTTTGCCCGATTTGTTTTCCTCTTTCAGTTTATTCGCGGCCTAACTGTAGTGCTATATTGAATACGATGGCAAGCTATAGAATTTGGTTACACTTAACCCACTTAACCTGGGATTTACACAACGCCTGTATCGAAGGGTGTCTCGAAAACACAGACCTCGAAAACGCAGACCACAGACCACAGACCACAGACCTCGAAAACGCAGACCTCGAAACACAGGAGATCATTTCAGTTTTATGTGCAACCGAGGTCGTTTGCACAAAAAACTAAGGATCACTTTAGTTTTATGTGCAACCGAGGTCGATTTCCCTTTATCGAGCTCGCAAATAAAAGTGAACACGATGTCCAAAACAGAGCTCCGATTTAGTCGTGTACGCAGACGCAAGGACCACGAATTTGAAAGCGAGCTCGCACTGTAAGTCGAGCTCCATCGAGTCTGAGCACGATGGCCACACTGGATGTCGAATCTTTCGAGTTCCAGTTTAAATTACGAACTAGCCCTCGGATCGTTTTGACATCGTTATTTTTCGAGCTTGACTTCTTATCTATCTTCTTATCGACCTCAAATCGAGAGCGATTTCAATCGAGCTTGGATTTCATTCCGTTGAAAATCGAGGTCCATTTCATTTTTTCTTTTCTTTTCCACTTATCGCGTGATCGCATCTTTCGTTTTGTTTTGCATAAAATTGTAATAAACATAACTTGGAACTAAAGTGGTTTATTATAAAACTGAGTAGTATTTATTTTTGCATTACTTGTCCAAAACCTTTTTCCTTTGTTTCTGTTTCTTTTTTATTTTATTTTTGGAACGTAGCAGCGATATTTGCGAAAATGCCCGGTTCTCCTTTAATAAAACCATGCAGTCCCTTTTTAATGTGTTGTTTATCGTTGAACAGGAGCAGACAAGGGGCAGAGGAGAGGAAACTAGGCGATAAATATTTTCCTCCCACGTGGAAAGAAAGCGATTATCACGTCTACTTTGGCCGGGGTTGAAATTGAAATTGAAATGAAAATCTGGCCCCAGATGTTGAGAAGGTGGATAACGTTTTCCCCCAGGAAAAATCACTATCAAGAGATCATGATCTCTTGTCACTATCCATTGGGTGGCACTATTGGTTTCGCCATGACTTATCCACTGGATAATGAGTGCTACCCAGGTTTGTATTTCGGAGTAAAAGATTTAAAAATTCTAAAAGCTAAAAGAATTCTTTCCTCATATCATTTTTCTTTCTTGAAAATTCAAAACTATGAATCCGTCGGACGAAGCACGACGATAAAGAGGGGAAAAAAATAGTCACGGTTTGCTAAGAATAACGGAGATTGGTTGTGTATCTTCCCACCCACCCCGGAAATACTTGTAAAGGCATACTTTCTCAGATAGGAAGTTTTCTTTCTGTTCAAAGATAGTTTTCATTTACTATGTATTGCAACTGCATCATGTTCATTGTGAGATCGCAACTTCGCATTGTATTAACACGTCCGAATGTGCTTTCATTGGCTAACTTTGGTGTAATGATATTTACAGGAAGCAAAAACATTTAAGAAAACAATTATTGTTACGCTAATATGTAACAATGAATAATTTTCAACGCTTGGGAAAATGTGGCGGATTGGCATTAGCTATAAGCACGGTTAAACTCAAAGTGGTGGTTCGTAGTGTATAGGATACATAGCAATACCGTTATATACATTTTTCATGGCAAAAATCGATTACTTAGAGAACTGGAGTGTCCGTGGGAAATTGCAGAGGCAAAACGGCTAAAAAATTGCGCATTATCACAGCATAACTACCACCTCTCTATTGCCGCCACATTCTCTCGTCCAGGTAGGATTGGAGATCTTGTCTCCTCAACCCTTTCCTCCTATTGCGACCAAGTTTTAGTTGGCCCCAAGCTGATTCCACTTCCTGGGTATGCACGCCAGTTCGTGGATCAACAAAATTATGAGCATGGACAACGACTTCATGTGCTCTAACGTTTTGCAGTCCGATCAATCGATTGTAGGCAGCCCAGTCGTCTGAGTGCACTATAGTGCCTGGAAGAAGGCACCTCTGTATGATGGGCAGCAGAGTGGCCGCATCTCTTCTCTCCACAACTTGGAAATAGCCTCTTGCTGGAGTATATTCTGCCGATACCACACCAAAAACCCACGCTTGACTTGCAGCTCTTCTTCCCCTGTTGTACTGCAAGATTTATTAAGAGATGCAGATGTTAGCTTGACATAAACGGCCAGAACTTGAAACGCAACTTTTTGGTCTTACAGTTCTTTTTCAAACCAAAGAAGCAGAAAACCATATCTGATACTCAAACTCTTTTCATAGTTTATGGGTTATTTTATTTTTATTGCCGTGATGACTCAGTTTTCGTTTACTTTTGTCAGGGTGTGAATTATTCTTATTGGTGATGCTGAACGAGAAAATATGTCGTGGCAATATTGGGTAGTTGTTTTATACGCCATTTATTTAGAAGCTACAACTTTTACCTTAGGCTTGTGGTTGAACTTGCTCTCATCGCACTTAACCACAGTTCCAGGACCTCGGAATGGAATGAATGGTCTGATTTGTAGGTCCACAGAATAGATATCTTGAAGTCGTCTGCATATCTTCGACGTCAGAGAAGCATTAATTTCCAGAGCTCTCACCATTCTATGCTGTGGGTCATCTTGAGTGAAATAGTATATGGCCTTGAGGAGGGTGGCTAAAGCTACCTTAGGGAACTCTTCAAAAAGAGTATTGGTCCTAAGGCTTCCTCTTTTACGGTATCCGCTGCAGCGCCTGTGAAATGACTAAAGACTAAAGACCTGACCAAACGCCCGCAACATTTCAACGCAACATCTTGCAACATTAGGGACCCTTAGATTCTACAACAAGGACATCCATGTTTTAATCAATTGACACCTGTCAAAAACGGTATCCGCTGACCAGTATCACGCGACCATATCGCGGGCTGAAGCTTAGTTGACACCGAGGTCTGCTCTTTATTTGAAGTTGACCGCTGACTAGGTACTGGTTTTGATTGGATTGCAGGCTCAATTCATGTTAACACGAGGCTTCATATTTCGCGCGCTTTCTGTGGCTCGACGTTGCTACACGGCCACACTACATCAAGTTTATAGAGTCAACGCTTTTCGTGTTCAGGTGGAAAACTGTTTGGATAGTGTTTCTTTCCTGCGTTTTTCGCTGGTTTCAATCCAGCTTTACATATCATGATAGCAGTGGTCCACAATGGCTGCTACGCAGTTATTCAAGTCAATTATCGGATATAAACTCAAGCTGACTGTTTATTTTTAATTTGAATAGAGCTGCTTGTTTCTCTGTATTGCAATTTTTGGCATATCTTTAGAAGCTCTGATAGGGTTACATGATGCCTGGAGGACCTATGACTAGAACAGAAACGAAAGGAGAGCGAAAGAGAACGACAACGACCAAACAGAATACTAGTAATAGCCCATACTTAGTGCAAGAAGTTACTCAACAAATTATATCCTTGGGCATTAAACCGTTTGTTATTTCCAAAAAGTGGTTTAATCGGTTTCCCTTTGATCAAAAATAAGACACAAACAGCAGTGATAAACATATTGAACTTGTTCATTTTGATTATGACTTGACGTTTCGTATGTGCTCTACATACATTTTCAAAAGTAACCGTTGAAAGTTAAAACAGCTATTTATATATAACAAAGCGGATGAAATGAAATGAGTTTTGCATTCTCATGCAAATCAAACTAAATTCCCTTACAATAGTTGAGCACCAAGACTCACTTCGAAACCGAGACAAACGGCAACTCGGAAATGGCCTATTCAAAGGTATTTTTGCCCCGGTTTATGATTATGCAGGAAATATGGATCTTAACAATTGTTACTGAATTGGGGGTAACCACTCATTTTTCAAAGATAATTGATGAATAATATGCGTAAAAACCTTTAAAATACAAAGCAATGTATGGCACTCTTTCTCAATTGAAGCTTAATTATCTCAGAAAAATGCGTGGTTGAACAGCACCAAGATGTCCCTGTATTAATAAGCACCAGCCATAAGAAATACGAGTATCTCGAGATGCGCAGACCGTATGCGAAGTAACAATAGTAGGCACCGTCCATAAGCGATTACGGTGAGAAGTTTCTAGGTATATAATGCGAAGGCGCACATGAAGCGAAACTGCATCTTCACCTCAATTTCATGCAATTGCATCAAGCTGTGGGTTGTCCGTCACGTCTTTCGCACCGTGTTAATAGTTTGGTTTCTCTCCTCGTTTTCTATTTATTAACTGGGTAATAGATTTCAACGGCGACAAGCGCAAGGCTATGTCCAGTCTGCGGCGGTCAGTACATTTTTACCCAAAGCTTCAAGTTGTGATATGAGGTCTAAAAAATAACGCTCAGAAAGGCAGCCAAAGAGAAAGCAATTTGAAAGGCTACTGAACCATCATCATCAGGGGAAAAGGTTTTGGACAAGTAATGCAAAAATAACTACTACTCAGTTTTATAATAAACCACTTTATTTCCAAGTTATGTTTATTAGCATTTAAAGAGAGGAAAAAAAAGTAACCGTTTGCTAAGAATAACGGAGCAGGGAAGTTATGCAGGACTAGATAGTTTTCCTATCATTTCTTAGGGATAAAGGTACTTTTATTGTACATGCAATCCACTGTCTTGTAAGTTAGCTTTTATTACATTTTAAGGGAGGGCCACAGGTTTTTCAGTGCTGCACTTTCAAGTGTTACTCTCATAAAATGAAGTTATTTTTATTGTTGAAATTAACTTCTTCTTCTTCTTCTTCTTCTTCTTCTTATTGTTATTATTATTATTATTATTATTATTATTGTTATTATTATCTTATTATTATTATTATTATTATTATTATTATTATTATTATTATTATCTCGCAGTATAAAACTTTGGAATGCTGTCCACATTATGAGTAGTATAGGGTGCAAAACGAAAGATGCGATCACGCGATAAGTGGAAAAGAAATGAAAAAATGAAATCGACCTCGATTTTCAACGGAATGAAATCCAAGCTCCATTGAAATCGCTCTCGATTTGTTGAGGTCGATAAGAAGTCAAGCTCGAAAAATAACGATGTCAAGACGATCCGAGGTTTTAACAAACTGGAACTCAAAAGATTCGACATCCAATGTGGGCATCGTGCTCAGACTCGATCGAGCTCGACTTACAGTGCGAGCTCGCATTCAAATTCGTTCCTTGCGTCTGCGTACACGACTAAATCGGAGCTCTGTTTTGGACATCGTGTTCGCTTTTATTTGCGAGCTCGATAAAGGAAAATCGACCTCGGTTGCACATAAAACTAAAATCGCGTTTTCGAGGTCTGTGGTCTGTGGTCTGCGTTTTCGAGGTCTGTGTTTTCGAGACACCCCTGCATCGAACGACTGGGCTCGATGTATTCTTAATATTATACCAGCGACATACTGTGCTTGGAGAAAACGTTGCGGTGTCCAATCATTTCATCCACGTTCAACATATTGAGTTTTCCAATGAAGTCTCAAACAGAGTATTTCATAAACATCATAGCATTTGGACGGTTCTAGAAAATAAATCATGTTAGCGGCACTTTACGTTTTCTGTAATCAGTTTACATGCAAATATTTGTACTTTTCTCTATTGATATATAGGATTTTCCCAGCGATGGCATCTCAAGCTGGGCGATAGAAAGATCCTTTCTCTCCCCCAACGTTCCAACTATTCTTTCAGAACGGAATGTTCGTCATCATCATAGTATCATAATCTTTATTCAGTTATACACGGTACAAACATCATCTATATAAATATTACTATCTAAGTCATAAAAGAAAACATTCAGATCTATGCATCACTAAAAACTGAATACAAATTCAAAGTTCTATCGTTCTGAATATTACTACAATTAAAAAAGTACTATAAAAACCTGTTTTTTCATGAATGCCGCGTCAGATTTAATTAGTAACCGTCGAAAGCTAGTCACAGATGTTGCTGTAATTTGTCAGATAATGTTTTGCCACAGTTATGCGCGGATCAAATCGAAACTTCATCCTGTCAATCATTTGCCCTTTCACCGGAAACAGTGCATTTCGGTTGTGCGTGTCGATCTACCGCCGTCGAAAGGAAGCGATTAAAGTCTTTATTCGCGAAGTTAACTCAAATAAATACATTATCAATACGGTTTTGCCGTCTTCTTACACTTGACTCGAAAATACCAGCCTGAATTCGTCTTAGATTAGTTAGAAAAAGCACAAATAAAAGCCAAAGCACAACAGCTTACGTTCGAATTCTGCTCGCCGACAACCCAAGTTTGTTGACAAAAAAATTGCCACAAAATGTTTTAAATGGTTTTCTGGCTCTCTATTAATAGCGCTCACGTGCATTTTAAATGGAGTATCGGGAAAGAAAAATTGTCAAGCTGATATTTGTTTCGTATAAACATACCTTTTCAAGTAGCGAAAATTTGTATAAGCACTAAAAACCTTTTACTAACCATTGCCCGAAGGAACACCTTTGAGAAGCTGCAAGGAAGCCGCTGATGAATTTTGCACAAAAACCTCGGCCCCTAACACCGGAAAGCCAGACTTGGAAAGTTTTTCAGCGGAAGGCTTATTAAAGAAGAATTTCTAGAGCTTGCCCTCCCGCAGGTCGCCAGAAAGGTGCAAACAAGCTGATTCATGTCTGAAAAGAGTAAGGTCTAGAAGGTGCAGTCAAATTTTGTTTCTTGTATTGAGCAAACATTTATTCAAACCTTTTCCCTCACTCCCAAATAAGAACTTGCTGTGTCTTGCAATTCTACAGTGAATTACTATTAGGCCAATACGAGAATCAACATCAAAGAGGCACTCCCAGGGGTTTGAGGGAAGAAGAGAACATGGCTTATTTGAACTGGGGAACAGAGGAACAATATCAAAATATTTTAGGGAACAAGGGAAGAAAACCAATATTTCAATTTTAGGGATCAAAAGGCTGGGAACAAGTTTCAAAGTAATTTGGCGAACAAGGAAACACAAGAAAATATCTAAAGGGAACAAGGACTCCTCTCCCCAGGAGGCCCTCATCAAATGTTCTGCCTCTATCCAACAGCTCAAACAAGCTATTCCAACAATTTTTGAATGACCAACAGGAAAAGAAGACTCTCTAAGATAAACAAATTATTTATAATAATTATCACTTTAGCATGCAAAACAATGCTCAGATGCTTATGAGCACCCTCATACCCATGTTTGTAAAAAAGCACCATGAAGTATTCCTTGCAGCTGGTTTAGGCATTGTTTCATCTTTCAACATCGGGCAAAACCAAATCAACTCCATTCTCAGAGGGCACTGGGGAAAGAGGCTAGAAGAAAAAACTTGGATCAATCCAATTCTTCCAAGGTAATCTTTACAGAATAAGATTGTTGAAGGAACACTTTTGAGTGCCAACCTTAAGCCTTTTAAAACAAGCGCAAACAATACTAATAGTCTTTAAATTCACAAAATGTCAAACAGCACATTTTATTCTCATATTCAATTAGCTTAGGCCGCAATATTCCTTAAAACTATGCTGAACTATTTACCATAAAATGTGGAACATTTCCTTCCTATCTAAATATGCTGCAAAAGGGCTCCAAAAAGCAACCAGTTAAGTTTTTAGATAAAGATACACAATACCTAAAAAATAAATTATTTGATGTGATTAAGACATTGAATGACCAAGCAATAAATAAATGGCAGCAATGTATGTTAGGTTCACAAAAAGGGAAAAAAATATTCCTCAACTGATGTTTCAATATGCATATTTTAAATTAATTTTCTATCAACAACTCAAGAGACTGACTTTTCACTGGCATTGATTTACATTTCCATGATAAGTTTTAAAGTGAATCTGGCAACCACAGTGCCCTATGAAATTGGAAATAACTTAAACAAACTCTTTAAACTAACATTTTACAAGGGACACCATTGTTAATGCCCTGCGAAGAACAAAGATTAAATTGAAAAAAGAGTTGGTCTGGAGTTTATCCACAATGGACAGTTAGTGGCTGCATTCACCAATGTAGAGAACAAACACATCAAGTTTCTTCTCAAGCAACCAGGTGTTCAAGGAGCTATTCAATTTCCAAAGAACTATGGTAGTGTGCAACAGTACCTGGGTGAATTTGGGTACATGGCCTGAAACTGAAACTTGTGGAGCCAAACAACTTGTTGAGCTTTTAGTACTTAAACTGGGTAGATAATTATGTCTACAAATATTGTCTATTCAACCAACGGTTTCTCCTAATTTTGTGTACCATTCACTTGTTGGTTTCTTAATTAAAAAAATCGCTAATTCAATTAAGGATTCAAGTCCTTTCAAATCATCAAAGTTACTTTGCGCCACCAGGAACAAACGAAAAAATACAAGCAATGAAGACAAACTGCTCAAAAATGCACGACTCCCATTGAAACAGCAAAACGGGCCGGGGATCCTGAAGTCACTAAAAAGTGCTGCATGCTACGTGGATGTTTGCAGAACGATCGCAAGTTGTAATCACTGAAAGAAAACTCCACTCCAGATCTGATAGATGATGGTCGTGCAAGACTCGCCAGGCACGTGGAACACCCAACAGGATTGTTTGTTGTTTGGCACAGCAGATGAACGAAAAATTGTTCCCCTCACTATTAAGTTCCAACCCGATAAGACCAATCTTGCCCAAATACAACAACAATTTGGGCAGCAGGCAAGCTCATCACAAGCCATCGAAGTTGGCATAAAGCAGCATAGCGCTTCACCTGAAGTTCGATCATGATGGACACAAACAAGAGCTGAAAAAACTTCATATGGTCAGACGGCCAAATGCGATTGACCCAACACTCATTAGAGCGGCTCAGTTATCGGACATCAAAGTGCTGAACAAACCAAGGGATTTCGTCGTAAAAATGTTCACTCAGCAACGTCTTCTTCCTCCACAGAATAAAGTTCAAAGGCGATCCTGGTTTTTAATCACATGCTAGACCAATTCATAAACTGGATAAAGTGGTTTGCCAAATTGATTGCCAGAACAATGCGTCATTTCTGTCCCGCTGAGTTCAGAGAAGCGACGGTCAAGAGAGTCACAAGAGAAGGCATAGGCAGCCCAAGTTCGCGTCACTAGAGAGCGTGTAATAATTGATTACTAGTGGAAGATGACCTTTGAGTAAAAGCGGTGTTGCGTTACAGGCAGCCGTTGAGAATTTAAACGCGTTGTAAGACTTTGTATGGGAAATAAAATACCGAAGATTATGAAGCCTAAAAAACGCTCAATTTAACGTTCATTCAATAAAATGAATAAAAATGATTTACCTCTGGTGTATTTTTGTGCCTTTTGGAGCTTGTTTTGCCGTTTCGGGAATTCCGTGTTTTCAATGTTCTAAGACGAAGTCAAGGCTGCACACTACGATTCTGACCGTCGTCAGCTCAGAGGCGGTTTGCGACTCGAAAATCCATCCCTGCCGCGATTTTTTCACGCAAAGCTAAAGCCACATCATTTGCGAACCTCGGTGAATGTTTCGTCGTCAAAAATCCCCACGCACTTGGCTGGAAATGAGCATTTCTGCTTCCGATTACACGATAGCTGATGAAGTTAACGGCTGGTGACACTGTATCACGACACGGAGCTTGGATCCGAGGTCAAATCAACTCCACCCGACGAGGTACAGTCATTTCATGTACAACACTTACCCCATCCCCACAGCGGCTTCTCGTAACAATGGAGCTCTTCGAGAAGCCGCTGTGGGGATGGGGTAAGTGTTGTACATGAAATGACTGTACCTCGTCGGGTGGAGTTGATTTGACCTCGGATCCAAGCTCCGTGTCGTGATACAGTGTCACCAGCCGTTAACTTCATCAGCTATCGTGTAATCGGAAGCAGAAAATGCTCATTTCCAGCCAAGTGCGTGGGGATTTTTGACGACGAAACATTCACCGAGGTTCGCAAATGATGTGGCTTTAGCTTTGCGTGAAAAAATCGCAGCAGGGATGGATTTTCGAGTCGCAAACCGCCTCTGAGCTGACAACGGTCGGAATCGTAGTGTGCAGCCTTGACTTCGTCTTAGAACATTGAAAACACGGAATTCCCGAAACGGTAAAACAAGCTCCAAAAGGCACAAAAATACACCAGAGGTAAGTCATTTTTATTCATTTTATTGAATGAACGTTAAATTGAGCGTTTTTTAGGCTTCATAATCTTCGGTATTTTATTTCCCATACAAAGTCTTACAACGCGTTTAAATTCTCAACGGCTGCCTGTAACGCAACACCGCTTTTACTCAAAGGTCATCTTCCACTAGTAATCAATTATTACACGCTCTCTAGTGACGCGAACTTGGGCTGCCTATGGAGAAGGCTGAGCGAATGTCCACCGATCTAACCAATCCGAATGTAAACAATTGGCGTGACGTCGAATAGCACAAGGATAGCACAGTTTTTCCCGCTCGCTGAATTCTGATTGGTCAGTTTAAATTTCAGCAGCTCTCGCCGTATGCAAGGAGGCTCCTTCGTTTCTCCCCTATATTTTTTAAGACCTCTGGGTTCGCCAGGGGGCAAACAAACCAGTCGCGCTGCTCGAAATTAAAATACTCGATTAGAAACATTCAATAAGAAGTATTTGTAGGATTTAAGCTCGAGTTAAAATTGGGAGATTAGAAACGTTCAATAAGAGGTATTTGTAGGATTTCAAGAAAGGTGTTATTGGCTTGCCAATAAACGTTTTATGCATCTCAATAAT
>NC_090896.1:26886608-26901608 GCF_036669925.1 Montipora capricornis
TTAGCCATGTTCTCTTCCTCCCCAAACCCCTGGGAGTGCCTCTTTATTGATGTTGATTCTCTTATTGGCCCAATAGCAATTCACTGTTGAATTGCAAGACACAGCAAGTTCTTATTTGGGATTGAGGGAAAAATAAATTTTCGCACAATACAAGAAACACCATTTTGACTGCCCCTTCTAGATCTTGCTGTTTTCAGACATGAATCAGCTTGTTTGCACCTTTCTGGCGACCTGCGGGAGGGCAAGCTCTAGAAACTCTTCCTTAGCGAGCCTTCCGCTGAAAAACTTTCCAAGTCTGGCTTTCCGGTGTTAGGGGCCGAGGTTTTTGTGCAAAATTCATCAGCGGCTTCCTTGCAGCTTCTCAAAGGTGTTCCTTCGGGCAATGGTTAGTAAAAGTTTTGTAGTGCTTATACAAATTTTCGCTACTTGAAAAGGTATGTTTATACGAAACAAATATCAGCTTGACAATTTTTCTTTCCCGATACTCCATTTAAAATGCACGTGAGCGCTATTAATAGAGAGCCAGAAAACCATTTAAGACATTTTGCGGCAATTTTTTTGTCAACAAACTTGGGTTGTCGGCAAGCAGAATTCGAACGTAAGCTGTTGTGCTTTGGCTTTTATTTGTGCTTTTTCTAACTAATCTAAGACGAATTCAGGCTGGTATTTTCGAATCAAGTGTAAGAAGACGGCAAAACCGTATTGATAATGTATTTATTTGAGTTAACTTCGCGAATAAAGACTTTAATCGCTTCCTTTCGACGGGGGTAGATCGACACGCACAACCGAAATGCACTGTTTCCGGTGAAAGGGCAAATGATTGACAGGATAGCACAGTTTTGACTGCCGCGCGCACTGCGGGCGCGGGTTCCGTATGCAAGGCTGTATGTGACAAAATTCGCTTTTCGGTAGTTTCTGCACAGGTAACCCAGGCTCACTGTGTGCGTCACGTAGGTATTAAAATATAGAGAACATATGAGGCGAAGTTTAGGTCTGAAAATTTGCTAGAAAATGGTAATAAAAATCGATAAAACTTACCATGTGGTGAGCTGTTGTTGTCTTTAATACGTACACAAAGTTTCGGGGAAAATGGCCCCCGTTCACCTTCCTTCATAATGTAGTGACAAGGTAGGAGACGGAAGCCAGCGTCGGGACTCCGATCGACCCAAAACAAGCACGATTTTTTCCGCGAAAATCAAATCCAGTCGCTAAATAAACACGCCAGGTTCGTGGAATAGGAATTTCTCTAAACCATGAATCCACTGAAGCATCTCCAGGTAGCAAGGCGGAGCCACCAGACTCCGTAAAACTTGTAAGTTAACCTGCTAAAATGGCGGCCAGAAAGCGTGGTACTCACGAAGTGCCCAATTCAAAATGGCGCTGAACTCTGGACGCCTGGTGACGAGTATAATAAGTCTCCCTCGAGGGAGGGGAGTCCCAAATTGCTCAGTGAGTTTTGTTTTTAGCAATTTGGGACTCCCCTTCCTCGAGGAAGACTTATTATACTCGTCACCAGGCGTCCAGAGTTCAGTGCCATTTTGAATTGGGCACTTCGTGAGTACCACGCTTTCTGGCCGCCATTTTAGCAGGTTAACTTACAAGTTTTACGGAGTCTGGTGGCTCCGCGTTGCTACCTGGAAATGCTTCGGTGGATTCATGGTTTAGAGAAATTCCTATTCCACGAACCTGGCGTGTTTATTTAGCGACTGGATTTGATTTTCGCGGAAAAAATCGTGCTTGTGTTGGGTCGATCGGAGTCCCGACGCTGGCTTCCGTCTCCTACCTTGTCACTATATTATGAAGGAAGGTGAACGGGGACCATTTTCCCCGAAACTTCGTGTACGTATGAAAGACAACAACAGCTCACCACATGGTAAGTTTTATCGATTTTTATTACCATTTTCTAGCAAATTTTCAGACCTAAACTTCGCCTCATATGTTCTCTATATTTTAATACCTGCGTGACGCACACAGTGAGCCTGGGTTACCTGTGGTTTCTGTTGAAGATGGTTTCATTTCCGTTTTCATCATGGGTTGTCACATTTTCAGAATAACCCTTTACAGGTATGTTCTTTATCACAAGTAGCTGATGGTTTGAAGTCAGATATAATTTAAAATTTGAAAGCCAAAAGAGACATTTTTGAATTTTTTTTTTTTTTTTAATATAAACGCTTTCATTGGAAAAAGTTTGAAAAATTTTAATTGTAAACATTATGTTCTATGGTTTAAAGTAATTTGGTTGTTTTAGTGGAGGTTCCCTTTAAGATTTCTAGCGGAGTCGACTGGTTTGTTTGCTCCCTGGGGATCCCAGAAGTCTTTGCAGATATAGAGGAAAACAAAGGGGCCTGGGGACCGGCAATTCATTCGAACCAACCTTGTTCCCAGGGTCTCTCTAACAAGAAAGACCCTGGGAACGAGGTTGCGATTGAACTTACCCGTGATAGATATTATGCAGGAATGCAGGAGGCACACTGTTGCTAAACAGATCCAATACCAAAACTTTTTTTTTTTTTCGATATTGCAAAAGTGATATGATTACTCCATGATAAATTCTCGTCAATTAATATACCGAGAGACTTGGTGAAATTAATCCCGTTTAATTGTGCACCATTTATTTCTAAACTTGTGGGGGAAGGGGGTAGATTGTTCAATTTTTGTCTTGATCCAATTAACATAAATTCAGTTTTTGTCACGTTGAGAGTCAATTTATTTGCAACGATTTATATTTGATAAATCCCGAATTAAAGAAACCTTAATTAATGGTGCAGATGTCTTTGTCAGAATAAGTTAGGTGAGTATCATCCTCATACATTCTTGGTTCCGAAATTGACAAACAATCGGGTAATGTACCAGTCAAATTAAAGCTTCAACATCCCCCTCCCCGGGCATACACCGGGCATTTTACTCCTTTTCCTGCCCCAGCGGGGGGAAGGAATTTGATCATCTTAGTCTTCCTGGTGGCGGGGCATTTGATCACCACTCATAGGGGGGTGGGGAATTTGATCGCTAGTCTCGATTTCATGTTACTTTCCACTTGTCTTCATAAATCATGCGGAGACAAACTTAGATGCATTCAAAGGTAAAGATTCCGCATTCGTGGCTGATTGGTTGAAAAGCAAAGGCCTACACAAACTTTGTTCCGTATTTGAAGGTATTAAGAACCAATTTACAGTATATTGTCTTTGAATATATAAATGTATTAAATTGTATTTACAATATAAGCAATAATTGAATACAATACCGACGTCGCCGGATACGCTTAAAAGAGGTCAATTGGTTTGACCGACCCGGTGTATTTATGAATATTTTAATACATTTGCGACGATTAATATGTAGGTGTATAAATAATAAAATGAATTTATGGAGTGATCACCTGAAATGGACCTATGATAAGGCATTTGAACAGCTTTTTGGCCCAGGAGGGGGGGGGGGGCATTTGAACCAAAAATTTCCAAAAATTCAAATGCCCGGGGAAGGGGGGGGGGAAGGGGATGTTGAAGCTTTACTTTGACTGGTACATAAGTCGTTAACATATAAGAGGATCAACAAAGGCCCCAGTACTGTCCGCTGAGGGATCCCGCAAGTCAGAGTGCAACTTTAATTATTAACAGCGCATTTTTAGGCCCGCTCTAAAAGTCGCATTTTACATGTGCCGAATCTAATGCAAATGAGCGAAAACAATAGATTTTTCTCATTTGCATTAGATTCGGCACGTGTAAAATACGAAGTTTAAAACGGGCCTAAAAAACCTGTTTACTATTCAAATCTATTATTAGTGTCTTTAACATATTCCAGATAACAGGTGTCAGCGCTATTAGACAATAGAATGGGATTAGCAAGTTTAGGTCCAATTGATATAATCGATGAGAAAATGGTCATTGAAAGCACTCGAAACGTCAGGTGATTTAGTTAAAGAAATACCATCCAGCTTTATCTCTCTAATCGATGAATTGGCAACTTTTCGAGAGGTAAGGTCGTTGATCTCTTGGCACGTTTTACGGGGGTCGCCATTAGATTCAATAGCCGTGGTCACACTGCAGACTTTTTACTACTCGACTTGTTGACAGTCTACCTCGGGAAACTGATTTTTTTCAATGTGACCGATTTTTCCCCAAGTCACAAGAACAATAGTGTTTCCCTTGACAGCTACTCCAAAGCGATAGCTAGGGAAAGTTCATTTCCCCTGGAAAAATCAGGTAATAGCCCTCCTCAAGGTATCGAGGTAAGTTTTTCTCATTTGCATTACAATGTAATCTAGCATGCATGTGAGGCAATTTCGGGCTATTTTGTAGTTTTACCCGAAATTGCCTCGCATCCACGTTAGGTTAAATTGTAATGCAAATGAGAAAAACTAACCGTGAAAAGGGCCATTGACCAATAAAAGCTCGTCGGCGAATGTCTTAATGACAGATCGGACACACAACTCTCTGTGAGGTCATAAACCCAGCTTTTTGCCGCGATTTAAATTGTTTTATTGCTACAAAGCGCCAAGATCTAGACGATGACACAATTCATTGCAAGATTGTAAGTATTCGTTTTAGTTTAAAATTTGAAATTTCACTTCGGTCTAAGGTGGATTTGGAATCTTTTTTTTAAACTGAGCAACCCAGGGCAGTGTGACCTCTCAAGATTTTCTCACCTAGGTAAAATAAAACCCGAGATGAATTTGCCTCGGACAGTTTTGGCCTAGGTAAATCGGTTTTACCTCGGTAAAAGTTTGCAGTGTGACCAAGGCTAATAATTAAACTTGTTACTGTAAAATAATTATTTAGCAGCTTTAATTTCAGTATTGATTTTATTACGTATTCTTTTGAAGTTAGCCCAATCATTCGACTTGATTGCTTTGATCTTTAATGTATTAGGATTACGCAATTCATGCGTTCTATTAAATCAGCAGTAATCCATGGAGAATTTTTAGACCCGACGCACTTAATGCGAATCGGAGCATGTTTATCAACAATTTGTAAAACTTTGGTTTTCCGCTCTGTTCCTGAAGAAAGCATTAATAATTGGTAATGCTGAAACTGGTTTCAAGTTTGGTTTCAAACGTTTGAGTCTCTTGGTTTACAGCGCCAGTTTGCAACATTACAGTGAGGACACTCGAACCATTAACACTTGATATTTTGTTGTACATTTTTTAGTGACTATAGAATGTGGGCTCGTCCTTTTGACAAGAGTATTTAATGTTTTTACACTTAAAAAATGCTATACATGTAACACTATACATCATAAGAAGAGCGTTTATTTTTTCGTCGTCGAAAAAAACAATGTACACAAAAATGTCAAGTGTTCACGGTTCAAGCGGCCTTACTGTAATTATTTAAGCTTCATTTTCAGGCACATGGCGGAACCAATGCTATTTCTAAGTAACAGTTATCTAATATGATCTGGTAATATCTTTCTTTCTATAATCTTCGCCTCTCACTTCTCACTCATTCCCAGTTAAAATAGACCGTGACGATTGAAGAAATCGGAAAAATGCGATCATGTCTGGTTACGATTTATAAGTGTTCTTATCAATATCTCCTACATCTCTGGGATAACAAATACAACACAATACAATACGTTTATTAGTATCTCCCAAATGGGGTTTTCAATACCAATTTGAAAATTAAGTTATTATATAAATACTGATTAAACTACATGGTAAGGGAAAAAATAGAAAAATTAAAACTATAAAATTGAAACTGCAATTAACTTATAAACGGGACACACAATTCACGTCGCGCGGAAAGTTTAAAACTAGAACATTTGAACTGTTTTTGGTGTCATCACTTAAATTGTTCCATAAGGATATGGATGCTCAAGGAAGGACCTCTGAGCTGTTGATGTTCTTTTAAAGGTAACGTTGATGTTATTCTTTTGCCTGGTGTTGTAGCGATGGATGGTGGAGCGCTCGACCAACTTGGTTTCGAGGTAATTTGGGGCGAGGCCATGCAGATATTTGTATACTATAGTGACGTCTCTGAGCTGTAACATTTCATTTATGGGTAGCCAACTAAGTTCCTTAAGGAATAGTGAGATGTGGTCATACTTCCTTTTACTTCTAGTAGTTAATATTCTAGCAGCAAAGTTCTGTAATAGCTGCAGCTTGCGAATGTTATGTTGTGTTGTTACCGACCACACAGTTAAGCCGTAGAACAGCTTACAAAATAGCAAAGAGTTCAGGATAACTAAAAGGACATCTTTCGTAAACAGGTGTCGGACTCTGTTGATTTGGCACAGTTTACCAAACAACGAGGATGATAAGTAATCTATGTGGCCATTAAACGAAAGGTGACTATCAAATATCACTCCCAATACTTTACAAGAGGGTGATGGAGATAACTCTCTACCAAGGAAGGAGATAGTAATACCACTCAATCTTCCAACCAACTGTCTTGATCCAAAAAGCACCAACTTCGTTTTTTGAGGATTGATGAGTAGCCGATTAATGCAACACTACTCTGCTACTCTGTTAAGATCTTGACCAATCTGACTAAGAACGTTGACGTTGTCATTAGTAAGAGCTTTTTGTCATCAACATAAGACTCAACTGAGCAGGTTTTGATAGCATCCGGTAAGTCATTCCTATATAAACTGAATAACACGGGTCCCAAGATGGAACCCTGTGGGACACCGTGAGTTACAGTTAACGGCGAGGATGTTGATATTTCAACGCAAGTAGTTTGTTCCCTTTCTGTAAGATAGCTTTGGATCCAATGTAGGGCATTCGTAGATGTTCCTAGTGCCTGGAGCTTGTTTAGTAAGATAGAATGACAGATGCCTTACTTAAATCAATGAGTACCGTGGCTGTAACCTTCTTTTCGGCAATAGCATTGAAAAGGTGATCTGTGACCAGAAGGCTGAGGGTTTCCGTCGAATAATATCTCTTGTTACCACTTCGACTTTTGGTCAGGCGATTTTTGTCTGACAGGAAGGAAGTGTCATACAAGTTTCTCAGCCACTTTGGATGGTAATGGGAGGAGCGAGATAGGTCCATTGTTATCTGGCACCTCATGGTCACCTTCCTTAAGGATGAGGGACGACTTCAGCCTTCTTCCAAGCACATGGAAAAATGGACGACTCCAACGACAGGTTTATCATACTTGTGATGATAGGCAATATGTGAGGCAAACAGTCCTTGATGACTGAGACTGAAACTTTGTCATATCCTGGAGCTTTATTATTAGGAATGTCCATGATCAACTTACGAACATCTGAACAAAGAACTGGCCTGAATTCAAACAGTTCATCACGAGGAAGATTAGAGAGGCTTGAACTGAACACATTGGGTATAAGGTGCATAGGCCATAAGTTTCAGTGTGTTTTTCTGATGCAGACGAGGCTTTTTTTCCCTATGGATATGAAAAAACGATTGAACTCTTCTGCTAGGAGAGAAGTGTCTTTAGCATATTCAAGATTAGGATTTGATTTTGATGGTAGGGCACGGCGTATGGTTGTAATATTCGGTTTCTGCTTTCTTGAGGGCTAACTTTACTTTAGATCTTCGTTGTTTGAAAGCATCCCAGTCACTAAGAAACCCGCTCTGACGAGCAATCCTGATGTCATCTGTGATGAAAGGAATTGATTTACTTTTGACTTTGATTTTCTTGATTAGGGCATGGTCATTAAGACAAGCCAGGAATAGATCATTGAAGCCATCAACCTTCTCATCAAGAGAATCCATCAGGTCTAAGGTGTTCCAAGGGATGTGCGAAATGTCGCAAGAAAACTCTTCTGCATTTCAGTTCTTGTAGCTGCGGGTATTGATATAGCATGCTTTGGATTTGCGTATCTTTAAAGGGAACCTCCACTAAAACAACAAAATAACTTTAAACTACAGAGCATAATGTTTACAATTGGAATTGCTCAATCTTTTTCCAATGAAAGCGTTTGTATTAGAGAAAAATAAAATTCTAAAAACGCATATTTTGGCTTTCAAATTTCCCGGGCGCCGCCATCTTGAATAATTGTGACGTAACTTGGTTGCTTTATTGTTCTGATACAAAGAGCGATTGTTCTGGAACAATAGGGCAACCAAGTTACGTCACAAATATTCAAGATGGCGGCGCCCGGGAAATTTGAAATCCAAAATAATCGTTTTTGGAATTTATTTTTCTCGAATACAAACGCTTTCATTGGAAAAAGATTGAGCAATTCCAACTGTAAACATTATGTTCTGTGGTTTAAAGTTATTTTGTTGTTTTAGTGGAGGTTCCCTTTAAGTCCAGAACTGCGTAAACCAAAAAGTGATCACTGATAGTCGTATCCAGTACATCACTGTTTCTTACAAGGCTAGAATAAGAGGTCCGCACGATGTCAATTAACATAGAGGACGATCTGGTCACTCTAGTTGGATCTTTAATTAATTGTGTTGCGTTCACAGCTGTGCAAAACGTGCGTAAGGCATCTGCTCGGGGATTGTCCACCAGTAGATCACAATTTAGGTCACCTGTCAGTACAATGCGTTTATTCAGAGAAAGAGCGTAAGTGTAACTAGGTCGTCAGCCAGGCAAGAGATGGCACAATCCCGAGGCCTGTAAACAATGCAGACAACCACAGGCTTAAGATGTTTATGTTGCATTTGGAGCCACAGTTGATACAAACCTGAATCCGATGTCTGGGTTAAATCCTTAAGAACCTTCACTTTGAGGGTATACTTTTAGCATAGGCGCAAATGCCTCCACCTTTGTTATGTAAACGATCTAAACGATTGATGTTGTAGCCTTCTAGATGCACACTGGCGTTAGAGACACTTGTATTAAACCACGTCTCGGAGAACGACAAGACATCAAAACCTTCCTCGAGGGCCAATTCCTTGATTTCGGTGAAGCGGGCTCTGTTTTTCGATGACTGCGTTTAGATGGGCTATACTTATTCGCTCACGCTGACCTCCGTGCTCCTAGGATTTAGGCTGTTACAACTAAGGTGACTTGAGAAACGAGTAGAAGTTTGGACCTTGATGAGATTGTTGACGTTTCCGGACACAGTGATTTGCTGATTTCTTTGCCGATGATTCTACGGATCCGGCGTGTTGTGATTCTCACGGGAATTGAGATACCATTGTCAAAGTTGGAACTGAATAATTTAAACAGATTTGAATGTTGTTTAATGCAGAAAAAAATAAATCCTGCAAATCAGTTTCTTCATTTTGTAGAGTTGAATTGATATTGTTGTAGGCAAGTAGCAATATGTCCATTAGATCCAGAGACGTGTGATGGTGGTAACTGCAAAAATGTCCTGAATAATTGAAGTGTTGAAGAGTGAGATTGTTTGTAATTCTTGTATCCGTATTATTGCTCGTCCAGACATTAGAATCTGCTGAAGACCTACAGTTTAGAGGTTGTACATCGTTTCACCTCGGCACAATCAAAACCTGGGTTGGGATGAACGTCGGCAGAAATTGCGGGCGGGAAACTGGCATTGGCGTCAAATGGTAAGACAACCACTGTAGAGCCACGTTTGGTGCGGTTAATGACTGGTAGTTTCAAGGAACTTGAAGGAGAGTTGCTAACGCTTTGGTAACGGAGGTTATGGGATTAGCACTGAAACAAAAGGATGATAGCTAGTTATTTGATTTGTGGCTAAGCCAGTCTTAAAAGAAACTCAAACAAAGCTAAAAGCTTCTGAACAATGATCACTCCTATAAAGTCAGTAAGAATTATAGTTATGTTATACAGAAATATTAATTTTAAAAGGTTTAAAGAAATTTTGAACTTCCGGCACGCAATTAAATTAAAGGGAGTCCTTTCTCCAATGATGTTTCTCTTAATACCCACGGGAGATATCCCTTCATATCTGCACAGTAGGAATTGTTAGGGTCACTTTTCTATGTTTATTTTCGTTAACAGCCAATAAAACATAATTCTTTTGGTAACAACATTGGTAACGAAGGTTACACAATAATTGAATATAGGCTTACGATACACAGCGCACACAGATATTTGCAAAGGATCTTTCCAGAGACAACGCTTGCAGCTGGTCCTCGGACCAGAAAGGGACGTGTTACTTGCCTCACGGCAAGGAAGAACTCCGGCTTCGTCAATCAATACCTGGGAAAACAGCAACTGCCTCCGAATTTGACGAGGCACGAATTTGGGGCTCACACCAGCCTACCTTATGGCCGAAATCGTTCTGCCTCTTGAGGTTTTAGGCTTTGGTCGCTGTGAGTTCGGCGGGCGTACTTCTCGCGGTACTTCTTTCAGCCCGCTGCATTCACTTTTGAAGCATTCATGTTTTTCTCTTCAGCCTTTCCTTTTCATTTTCCAGGCTTTTTATTTTCTTGTGGGCCTTTGCTATTCCCTGACTGATTCTTTTTCTGCTCTTAGCTCGATTTGTTATCTTCTGGAAGTCCATTTTAACTACAAGTGAACCAGTAGCTTGCCCAGGTCTCTCCTCTTCGAGTACATCTGCGTCATTCTTACCCTGGGTACCAGAGCTTCTATTTTTCTTTCGCGAGGAGAGAGCAGTTTAAACGGAAAGGCGTAAAATAAGAACCTCTTGTCTCGGCCGTTAAGAATCTCACTTCCACGCAATGCAATTTCGAAATAAGATATCTTGCCAAACCGGGTTTGTACAGTGATGTCAATCATCAGTGTACCAATTCAAGTCCTTTGGGAATAGAACTTTTTGATTTTGACATTTCCCATCGTGCAGCAACCAATCAAAAGCGACATGAAATCACAAACTAAAAGACCACTTTCGATGTATTAAAATTCAGTCCAAAACAAAAGGCATCATCTCGAGGCTCTTGGGAATAAACTCATACAAATCCTTAAAATTTATTCCCAAGAGCCTCGAGATGATGTCTTTTGTTTAAGACTAAATTTTAATATATCGAAATTGGTTTATTACCGTTGTGGTTTAGTTTTCTCACGCGTGACGAGCTTTTTACTCGAAACAGTGTATTTCTGGTATTCTCGGTTTTCGGATTTTCTTTCAGCTCTACGATATGCGAATCAATCAAGGCATTCAAGGGACAAATAACGACTACGATCGCAGCTTTTGGATAATGAATCCACGATATCATGCAAATACGAACAAACTTGCGGCACAAGCGTTGAAATATCAAAGATTTGCCGCATCCAGTTGGCAGTACCTTAAACACATCCTCACGCTTGAGGAAATTCCTGAATAGGCTTCAATTCAAAAATTTCCGAAAATCCAGAATTTACTGTGTATTGTACTGTGCAAACATCTAAATGCTCGCTCGTATTCACAGCCTTCCACCGGCAGCTTTGTGTTCGTAGCACTCCTTGCGCTCAAAACCGGTTTTGTGGCCACTGGGGTGCACTATCGTCGTTCAACCAGTGAAATTGAGTGTTAGATTGTTTTTACTCGGAAAGGACTGGCACTGACTATGAAAACCAATTGGCGACCCCGTTCATAATCACAATTCATGGAAGTGAGATTCTTAACCGCCGTGACCGGAGGTTTTTATTTTTCGTCTCTCCGTTTCAACCGCTCGTCCCAAAACTTGGGAGGATCTTGCTTTTTCTCTGGCTCTAAACCTTCGAGACTTCCCATTGTTTTCCTTTCGCCGTTTAGCTCTTGCATCGGCTGCTAAAAGCACTGTGGGCGTGTGCACAGCACGTTTGCGTTTTCTTTCCCGCTTCAAGTATGCTTCCTCTCCTCAGTGATACTCTTTTTGTATCTTAGCCCTTGTTTTTTAAATTTTTGTTTCGGATACACTTTTGCTCAGCCACTTTCTCTCTCTGTATGCTTTTTGAATTTCACGACGCGTTTTTGGAGCCATCTGGAAGGAAAAGACCCCCCTCACACTGAACACAGAGCTTACTGAGATTTTAAGATATGAATGCAGGGCTTCAATAGAATTAGCTGTGTTACACGTGAAATAGAGTCCTTTCAGTTTGTTCACCATTTGGAATACACTCATCAAGTAGCAGTCGAAAAGTTAGACACAACTTACCTTGCTTTTTATGTGCCAAATCCAGACAAGCGAGACTCAGAATAAAGTACGTTTTTCAGAAATAATGTAATGGAAGCGATATTTCATAGCACGTGGCGAATACGGCAAGGAGTCTAAAAGGGCGATGGTCTTCCGAAATCATCTTTCATAGCTACGCGTGACCTGTTAGGTTATTGTTTCCATTCAATGGTAGTACAGTAAACTAAATATTTACGAAGATTGTAAAATAATTAGGATAGTACGCGCACTCTTATTGGTAAATAGCAGTTTTCAGATGAGAGTATGGAAACACGGTTGTGACATCATACGAATTTTGATTGGTTATGTATTGTCACTCGGGGAATCTGGGAGAATTCGAGTAACGCAAGGTAACGGAGGTTACGTTCAAACCACTTCGATGCATACCCTAACTGTAAAATCCAGCGTAGAAAAAGCACTTCAACGTTAAAATCGCGAAATGATTTAGTAGCAACGTTGTCAGGAGGAAAACCACACCACAGAATAACCATTGCGGAGAAATCGAAGTAACGGAGGTAATTCTCTTATCCATAACCCCCGAGTTGTATGAACTTGAACTGAAATTTTGCGCGTCGCATAACTCTCTCGAAAATCACCTATTGTCTGAGCATACGGACATAAAGAAGAAATGATATGGGCACTTTATCAGGGAGACAGGGTATTTCTCTCTCTTTCTTCGAACTATGGACAAATATTTCGATGACAAAACCATGAAGTAGAAAGCGAACACAAACCAGTCTCAACGATGGTGAAAATTCCGTTTCATACCTTTTCGTCCTTTAAAGACAAAATCAACAGTATAGGCGAACAAAAGTGTACAATAAGAGAATTGCTGCATTGGACTCGAAAGAAGACAGCTAAAACTGCAGTTTAGAGGATGCTTTAAGGTTCCAAATTTTCAACAAAAACAATTCTCTTTGGCTTGAATGCTACTTTAGTTGAAAAATCGTTTCTAAGTGGAGGGAAAAAATAATTGTAACGTTCCAGTAACCTTATCAAGAGCAATTTTTAACGCTAAGACAACAAAAAACTATTTTGGCCCATTTTAACTGGGAATGAGTGTTCTTAGTTTTCTTTCTGATGACCGTCAGCTACGTTTATAGTCGAAACAAATGAAAATGTTTGCATAAGAATGCAGTTCAGTTCCCGACGATAACGTTTGGTCCAACAACATGGCGGCAATTTGTTTCGGTAAAAATAGCCTCCAACGATTCGTAAGAATCCATATCTTCAAACAATAAAGGAAATGACACTTGGTTAATTGTTTAACCGTTAAGTTCTCCAATTTATTTACATTTTTCTTTTACATTTTCCTAAACATTTCGAGCCTTAAGCTAGCAAGAGTTGTTGCTTTTTAACAGATAATTGAGATGGTCGATAGTGAGTAAGCGATATTTGTAACAGTTATAATGAGTTTAACCACGATTTTCTTCTCGTAGTTTCGGCGCACTAAGATAAAAAAAAAAAATTCAAAAAGTAGCTCGGTGGGACACTGACTCGTATCTCGTTAACTTCCTGTTATATTTTTAGTTAAATTTTCTTAAACCTTGATTTTCCTCTCCACATGAACCTCAACACTTTCCAACAACAAGGGCACTATTCCAAGTCTTTTCGGTTTGCAGATTCGAATGGATAGCAAGTGAAGATTAATTTTACCGCTTGGTGCATGTTGTTAATGAATATTCCTTTCTGCATTTTTCGCACTTTACGCTGCAGCACCAAACAAACTTACATCTGCAGTCAACTTGCTTTTCCAAAAGTTCAGTTTGAGGGTTTAGTTTGCAAGAATTACATAAAGATTGACATTTGCTCTCGCTAACGTCATCACTACTGCAGGTCCTTCCCAGCATTCCGGGTGATCCCACGGTGAGGTTCCTCACACAAAAGTCTGGTGATGAATCTAGATACACCAGTTTTTTTTCCCTGCGCTCGACTGGCGTTTTGCTCTTTTGATCCCGTAGCGCGTTGTCAACAAGAGTGACTTTCACAGCTTTCCGATATTTACGTTTGAGCTCTGCGCCAACTTTGCCAAAAGCCGCTAAAGACCTCCAGCAAGTTTTTAGATTGCAGCTTGCAGTAACACCATGACATTTGCATTCTCTCCTTAGATTTGATCTCACGACCTGTCATAAAGAGGAAAAAAGTGACAATAATCCGTTAGATGGCTAGGGCTACTAAAATTGCACAGCAAAATGACACTCATTTGAATACAATTTTAGTAATATGAGTGGTTTTTAAGTTCTTTGGTGAAACGACTGGCCTTCCAAAACACGACAGGCAAAGAACGCTTATATCCCATTAACAAATAGATTCCATGTTGCCGTGCCTCTTTTCAGATGACATCAAGATGTGGCCCGGTATGAACAAAAAAGTGTCATTGATGTTCTTGCCACATTTTGACGTCTTCTGTTATGTATTAAAGACCTTAAGCAAGGACGCGATGACCAAGGCCACGAGAACGTTGTATAAAAATATTAATTCCGTTACCGTAATAACCTTGCGATTACTCCAAGTCGCTCGGCTTGGCAATTGTGAATACACTCAAGGGATTTCAATGGACGACGTGACTACTACAGCAAAGGCAACGAGCCAAGGGAGGCAGTGTGGCCCAGTGGTTAGGGCGCTTGCCTTGAGATCCGGAGATCCCGGGTTCAAGACCCGGCGCTCTGTCCACTCGTTGAATTTGATCCTGGTATGGTTCAACTTCCCAGCCGCACTTGTAAATAGCCAACTGGTTTGCCTCCGGCCAGTTGGGATTCAGAACAGTTGTTGTTGTTGTGCTCTGTTGTTTCGTTGATTGTGTTTCATTGGCCCTGAAAAGCCCCTATGCGGAGCGGTCAATTAAGTATGTATTGTATTGTTACGAATTAAAGATATTCATGCAGCATGCGGCCCATCGTTATTCTCTACCGCGTATATCAATACAGCTTTGGGATACTTCGCGCATTTTGTACAAGGTGAATAAGGAAGTAATCACGAAATGCGAAATATGGCACAAAGAGATCTTTTGAAGTAACGTTTTCGTTGAGGTTGCCGTAGTCGTTGCTTTCCAGGTACAAAAGAGCCTCTGT
>NC_090896.1:26906608-26931608 GCF_036669925.1 Montipora capricornis
TCCATGACATTTAAATCTGAACACCCATTATATTATAATTCCTAGACGAAGTCGGAGTGAATTTACAAAGAAGAATACTGATGTACGTCAACTCAAATATAACCAACCTTAAGTCGATCGCCAAAAGGTGCTACGGCTTTTACCTTTCTGTTGAGAAAAAAAAAGGAAATTTGTATGAGGTCAATTGGAAGAAAATCACAGCGAATTATCACTCGTTTTAGACTTTAAAAAATATTCCCTTTTTCAATATCACTTATGCCATTAAATTTAATATATTGTTGTATGTTATGACTACAGGTTCTCCAGCAAAGTAGTTCAGTATATCAGTAAACTTAAGGAGTAATACAGCTTTACTGATAGCAAACTAAACGACAATATGGTGATTGAGTTAAAAGTCGATCTTCTAAAACTCAGACTTGATGCACACCGTCACAGACTAGTCAGGACCGTAGATGATGTAATTAATCATGTCCCTAGGGGCACTTAACTAACACATTCTAGAAATCTTGGACGTTTGTGAGTACTTACTCAGACAATAAGCATAGTGTCTTTTCATTATTGCTGAGATATAGCTATTATCTCATTCTTTTGTCCAAAATAATACCTGGCACAGGGGCACCCAACGTCAATTTTCTGAAAATATCTGTTCGGAAGACGATTTGAGATCTAAAAGTTTCGGAACATTTGTTGTAAAATTTATCGCTTGCCTGCCTGTCCTAGGATTTTCGAACATCAAAAAGATGGTATAATTGCCCATTTTAACGGATTTTTACCTTAAAAAGGTCACCTAGAATTTTCGGGAGCCTTTTTTCTGGCTAAAATTTTCGAAAAAGTAAATTATAATCCCTATAATTTTCGGACCACTAGACTTTCAGCTAGGAAATCCGAACAGATGAAAAATTTTTAGGGGATAAAAATATGCCTATATCTACAGTTTAAATACTAAAATACGTTGAACAATGGTATGTTTAAGTGGTTTTGAACTATGTTCTCGTTGGGTGCCCCTGCTGGCAGATAAATGCAATCTATTCCTTCTTCTCTTAACGATAATAGTCTCTCCCTTTGGGCCTCGCAGAGTCAAATTGAGTGAAAAACAGCCAGCGTTACAACCGTCAAAAGGGTGGGAAAGAGGGAGGCAGAGGGAGTGCTGAAATGGAAGGGGTTATGCACTCGCTCTGCAGGCCTTTTCCCCTCCCCTCTTAACGTTTGCTACGTAGGCTAAGTGAAAGAAAATCCATAAAATCTATTTCATTACGAAATGCTGTTCCACAGAATCACAAATAATGAACCATTAACTTAAACAAGGGAGGGCCGTTGCCAGTATGAAGCGAGCCGAAACATTTGCCTTTGTCCTTTTAATGATTTTTTTTCAAGAACTGCATTTTATGGCTGTGGTTCAAGGAAATAATTCGTATAGTTGGTTTATTATGTTACGTCATCGCCGCCATGTTGGTGAACCGTTCGTCCAACAGCAATTGGACTTTGCAACATTGTTATCTGTGTCTCTAGAGATTAGTTGCAAACCACCGACACTAGCAAGACCCTCTTTATCGCTTCGGTAAGAAATCTTTTTTTCGTGTTACGGCCTTGAATTACGCTGTCGCAACAAATTACTCAATCACATTAGCGTTGAAATTCTATATCAGTTTATTCCTTTACCTGAACAAACAAACTTGACAAATAGACTTTTATTTTGAAAACGTTTGACCATACCTTTTTCGAGCAGCTCCTGACCGAACCCAGAGCACAGTAAGACAAAGAACAGAAACAGTTGCTGCCAGCCTCATTGTTGCTTCCTTGATGATGCAAGGCTTTTCTTGATTTTTTTTTTTTCTTTTACGCTTGGCAGCGATCTTCACTCTCTAATATCTACGCACAAAAAACGATTCACTTAAATAATCACGCCCGTGAACGCCTTATGACATATTTGGAAACTTGGAAACAATACATATTGACCTTCCCGGCATTTTAATTATCCCCGGATATCACGTCATTAGCATAAAGGTTCATTATGGAGGCGGTCAAGGGTGTTTAATTCGCGTTTCGAGAAGAGTCGGCATCTTTTTAGATTGAGCCTTAAAGCCTCTACTGCGTAACAAGAGATTTAAATTGTTGCAAATGTTGTTAGGCTCTGAGAAGGGATAAGCTGTGACAGCATGGCATCTTCAGTATACTTCTTTTCAGCTGTATACACAAGTGTAATTAATATTTCGTAATAAACGAGTTCTTTCTCGAATTTTCATAGCCAAGGAGGTGCATTGAAGAAGCATTAGGCACATAATGAGGTCGACAACCCCGAACTAATTAGCCTTTTGAACATAATTGGAGGGCCAGGCCGTCTTTTCAAGCTCATTGAAAGAGCTGAGCCTTAGAAACGTCACTGGCGCCTTTTACAATAGATGCATTCGCATAGCAAGGATAAAAAATAGACAAAAACTTGCTTAGTAGGAATCAAAAAACAAACTTTCTTTTAATCAGGAGAGCCTTTGCGGGACCTAGGGGCATGGCTGGGATGCAACATAAATTCAGGTTTGTTCAGGTTTTGTTGGTACACAAGAAAACAATCTTACTCAAGAAAAGCAGAGAAAATTGTTTAATTTCCCTCTGATATCGATACAAGGTGCCTCTGTAAGGCTTTTGTGTTCACAATAGCGCTTGAATGCTTTCGTCACATAACTACTGCAAACGAAAAACATCCCGGCACTAGAGTGGGCCCTACAGAGCAACAGCCAGCAATCAAGACCGACCCATGATGCCGCGGGAATATTTGGAAAAAAAGATGGGTTTACCTCGAGTATCATCGGCAAAAAATAGATTTCTTCATTGGATTTACCGGGGTTTCATTCAACGCCTCCTTTATTATAACTCAGTTTTGCCGATCATATTTCAGTCCGAATACTATGACCTTACAATAGTTGAATGATCTTCCTCACAAAATTTATTACTTAGAATATTTGATCTAGAAATCTGAACTAGAAATCGGCAGGTCAAATGTGCAACTTCTGCAAAAGAGTATTCGGATTGTTTTTGTTCAAAGCCAGCATTCCTCTGGTCATCATTGACATAAATACATCATTTCATTGCTGAATAATTATAAGAGAATTTACCCACCAAGAAAATGAAAGCAGCATTTTATCCTGTTTAGAGCTTTGCGAGATATACAGTAAATGAGATTTGTTGCTAGAATTGTTAATAATGTACCCCCAAGACACATTAAAATTAAATTAGGCTGAGCGTTAAGTATATTTGCTTATATAAGACACACGCGAATTATATCTAAATATGAGAAAAACTATTAAATCCACCAGAATTAAATCACTTTCTCAAACCCAATTCTTTAAACAATACAAGCTGTAATTCTTGAGTTTCCAAATTATCCATTAATAAGAGTTTAGTGACCATCTTGATTATGATCTTTTCACTAACAGTTCCCGATTCTGTTCAGTATTGCATCATTTTAAAATTGTACTTAAAAGCTTAGCAGTGATCCTGTTATGACGCCAGCTTCTTTTTATTTCATTTTATCGTATTAATGATTTTCTTTTTTTCTCCTCCCTTTCCACGATGCCTGTGCCAATAACTCAACTGACTGCGCACATTTTGAAGTTTTTCCTTGTATGACTTTATTTTGTTGTAACGTTATGCAAATGAATCTTATTGTTTGTGGGGCAATTCCTGTAAATAACGCAAAAATAATCAATATCAAAAATCAAATCTAAATTTAGTAGCAATCACGTCGAAAACCGCAGTCTCATACCATCATTAGTGAAGCGGGCCGACGCTAGCAAAGCCGAGATTAGCGCAGGCATAAAAAACGACCAAACAATCTGATCTCGTTTTCCTTGTGATGATGTTTTATTTTTCCATCAGTAAGAGTGTGGGCAACAAAAGCGCAAATAAGGCAAAAGCATCGAGCTTCCACACGACCACATGGGATTTGCTGTGTAAAGCTACACCAATAAATAATGCCACGCGAGAATGAAGGTAGCATACTCTACTTTTCCGTTCTTTTTTCCTTGTGTTTACGCCGTCGCCTACACTTAAAGCTAATGCATTAGGGCGCTTTCCTTTTGTCAGAACTGGCCTGCCAGACCTGTCAGTTTGCACCGAAAGAAAATGCAACAATTTGAAGGAGTGCTCGTGTTACTTTGAAGGGGTTGTAAAGTTAGTCCGTTCTATTTCCCAGTCTGATCGGTCAGTTCTGTCAAATGAAAAGCGTCCTTAGTAAAAAGCCATGTTAATTTCTTTTATCGAGTCATCATCAATGCCCTTTCATTGGTGCCTGGCAGAACCAATGAGGCATTGCGCAACCGTCGAAATGTCTATGACAACAATTTACCGATCATAACATAAACTAAAGCGGGAAGCAGCAAGAACTAATTTCCTCGGGGGAAAAACGAGAAAAAGGGTCATCTCAGTTAAGACTTTGGTGACATTAAACTTTCTTAGAGTCCGCAGTAAACTTTGCTGCACATGACCGGAAGCGCCTTAAAAAGCTCTCGCATCATTATAGCTTGATTTTCCTATTATATAATCCCACCGTGTGCTGATTCAAACGGACGCTGACGGTGTATTTTAAGCTTGTCGAGGGGTGAAGTTGCAGTTCAACAACGTGGGAGATGACTAAGGTAATGTAACAGATATTTTATCTCGATTTTCCTGCTATATAATCCCATCGTGTGCTGATTCAAACGGACGCTCGGAGTGTATTTTAAGCTTGCCGGAGGGATGAAGTTGCCGTTCAACAACGTGGGAGATGACTAAGGTAATGTAACAGATATATTGCAAAAGACCAAAGTAAACGAATCAACTAGTGAGAAGAAAATCGTTACTCCCGTCCATGACGATAGCTTTCGGGCACGATTTTTGAGCTACAAGACATTAAACTTTCCCAATATTTTAGCAAACACCCCTTGGATACCGTTATCGGCGCGACAAAGAAGTTAAAAAATAAGAAACTGAAAAAAAATCGTTCTCATTTAAAACCGAATAAGCAACGAGACTAAACTGAAAGAGATAGGCCAACATGTTGTAGCTGTTGGTCAAGATTTGTTCATTTGATATGCAAAACTTCTTTTAATTTAATTTTAAGTCGCGACTTGGCTGAGTATAATATTGTGAAACATTCAGTGGAACAATAGTCTCGACGATAAGTGTCGAAGTATCTTAACTCATCCTTTAAAATTGTTTTTCTAAGTAAGCGAATAATGTATCAACTTATCCATTGTATTTTTCTTATAAACAGGTTTAACTTCAAATTATACACTGCAACTCATTCACAACTGAAGATGGCATAAGTATGTCGAAACATGTCTTGTTTTATTTCTTCAAGTTATTTCTCATCTCCTGTTCTCAAGAACCTTTGGTATTGAAAGCTACAGCTACACAGAATAGAAGAGATTCGAAACTGACGGTGAAGTCACCGAGGATCGAACTGGGGAAATCCGCGCACCATAACCAACTAAGCTACGCCTGCTCTAATGAGATCCGACTCTAGTTTCACGAACTTGAAAACAACTGATGATTGAGTCATCGAAACATTCTAACTTTCCGGGTTACTATCGCTGATTTTTGTTCTTAAACAAAAAAATCACCCATGCACGAACTTATTTCTTACCCCTCAAACGACAAGGGTACAAGCATCTCTTTAATCGTTGAAAGAACTAACAATTATTCACCGAAGTGGAGGTGACTAGTGATCCACCAGTTTCATCGACACTGAGGTGAATAATTGTTTTAGTATATACCAAACAGGTTGAATAAAAAACGAACCAAAAAAACTTTATTTTTGTAAAATACAGTGAAGAATTTTAAATCTCACGCGCCGGTTCCTTGGAGGTGAACAGTACTTGAATAATCACCTCCGAATTAGCCAATCAGCGCGAGCACAATTCACCTGTGTGGTATATACTAATTAATTAACAATTATTCGCCGAAGGCGAAGTGATTATCGGTGAATATTCACCGAGACGAGGTCGAGGTGAATATTCACCGATTATCACTGAGCCTGAGGCGAATAATTGTTTTAGTATAAATACACAGATGATTATTTCAAAAAAGAGAAGAAAAAAAACCATTTCAACGCGAAATTATCTTCACTTACAGTGGCAAAACGACTACTGGCAGCCATTTTGTCCGTCGAGGTGATTATCGGCTGATAATCCGAGATAGCGAGCCAATGAGAGCGCGCGATTTTGTATAATCACCTGTGTGTTTATACTAAAAGCGGATAATACATAATACTATTGCATGCTACATGTCGCTCTCTGCTTTTCACGGTAGTATAAGTTAGGCCAGAAGCTGTAGTTATTGGAGCAACTTGTGTGCTCGGTTCATTCTACGACTGAGATTGAAACGTCAAACTTAATTTACAGGCTTCTATTTCACCAATTGCAGATGTTTCATAATAAGAAGGGATATACATGCTGACCTGGGATGCAGGGATGGCGCAGTAGTGAGAGCTCTCGCCTCCCACCAATGTGGCCCGGGTCCGATTCCCAGACTCGGCGTCATATGTGGGTTGAGTTTGTTGGTTCTCTATTCTGCATCGAAAAGTTTTTTTCCGGGTACTCCGGTTTCCCCTCTCCTCAAAACCAACATTTGACTTGTGTTCATTACAGTGTCCCCAATAGGCCATTTTACAGTTGTTTGCTCAGCGACCAAGCCTATGAATGGCTGCGAGGCTGCCGGTGACCTTGCATTGATACAGACCTCACTGCTTTTATCATGTAAATTGTGTTATTGTAACGCTAATTAGTCCATATTAACATTACAAAAGCATGAAGGTTTGTATCAAAAACAGGGTCACCGGCAGCCTCGCTTCCATTGCTAGGCCTGGTAACTTAGCCACAACTGTAAAATGGTCTATTAGTGCTCCAGCGCTAGAACGACTAGTTCCTTTCCTTTCCACTCATTTACAGGGGCTTTTCAGGGCCATACACAATCAACGAAACGACAGAACACGAATATCAACAACTTTAAGAATCCAGAACCAAACCAGGTGGTTATTTACAAGTGCAGATGAGAAGTTAAAACTTGGACTATATCAGGATCAAGTTCAACGATTGGTCAAAATGGGTCTTGAACCCGGGTTCTCCGGATTTCATGGCATGCGACTTAAGCGCTGGATCACTGCCTCCTAGATCAACAATACAATGATATATAATAATCACAATACAGATTTACAAAGATAATTGTAAAGAGAGATAAAAGGAGCCCAGGCCAGTCGAAAAAAAAAATTGCCATAATGGATCTTCCAAAATGAAGAAGTGCACACCAGGGCCCAGTTGTTCGAAGGGTGGATAAATCACTATCCACTGGATAACTCAATTGCTTGTGCTGGTGTTTATCCGCTGGATAGTGATTTATCGGGTGGATAGCGCTATCCACCTTTTGAACAACCGAGGCCAGAAGTGTCCGGCCTAAACGTAACCTGAAATACTGAAATATGAAACGACAGCTTCAATCCCGAAAGTTCTCTAGCGTTAAGAAAATGGCAAAGTGGCATGAGACCTACCGGAACACACGTTGGCAACAATTCTATGACAATCAGTACTAAGGCCTCCTTCGGCGGTCAATAAGAGAGAGAGAGAGAGAGAGAGGGATTTGAAAAGAACAACCCACTTTTGGGAATGACTTTTAAGCGATGCTATTTAGTAGACGGATTGTCCTTTCTAAGCTGTTTGCTTCTACCGCTGTGATCATGTAAATAAGGTTCATATTGCCTTTTTAAAGTCTTGATATTAAAGATACTTCCCTCTTAGTCCTCTTAAGGGTGGATTATCGACAGTATCTGTGTTAAACCGCTTTATTGCTAAGCTTATCAAAATAGATTGAGAGGGTATTGTTTCATATGTAAAATCCATTGTTTCAAACTGAGCTATACCCTGCTTTAGTATCGACAAACGTATATTCCGGCTTACTATAATTTCAATAATTTCCCATTATATTGTATACATGGACAGAAGATATTTAACTAAGAGATTTCCGTTTTTAGATGCGTGGGATGCAGACTAAATGAAAAGTAGTGAGAGCATTCCCAATACAACAATGTTTACCAAATTGTACTCAAAGCCGGATGTTAAATGTTCAATCGCGAATGGGCTCCGTTTCGATAATTTTATATCCTAGCAGTATATGTGGAGGGACGATTGTCTCATGAACATATTTCATTTAATGGCAGTGATAGAGATTGCTTTGTACCGACTACAATTACTAAACTTTGTTCGCCCAGACTCTCTGTTTATTCTTAAGCCGTCCACCATTTGGCATTATGTCGGATGGAATGTAGCCTGCGAACGCAGACGTATTTCCGGTGGTCGTTTCTCTCCCCCGAAAGAGAAACGACCGCCGGAAATACGTCTGCGTTCGCAGGCTAGATGGAATGCGGCCCATTAGTTTTCCGTATTAGGGAGTTTTAGCTAGGACAGTGGCAACTTCGTCTACAACTTCACTTCAAAATATAACTGTAAGTTAGCGCTATCAGAAGTATTTCGCGATTACATTATCTTGATCACCTTAAACATTAGGGGCGAATTATCGTAGAAATGGATTTATAGGAACGGTTCTAAAGTGAAGACAAAAAGTGAACGATTTCCTGTTGCATGCTCACGTTGTCGTCAAAGCCTGAAATTGGGTGATTTCGCGTTATTGTTTTATGGACTACTACCACAGCACGATTATTTTTCCCTTTCGAACCTATGATGTTCTTGCTTCGAGGGGTTGTTGTTGCCGTAGCCGTCATCGTTGCTAAAACTCCCTATTAGGGAGCTTAGGGGCCCACAGAAGGATTTTTCGCCCGTTGCTAAGGAAGTGAAATGTTACTTCCGGTGACTGACGTCATCAGATCGTGAGCTGACCAGAAAACCTGGGAAATTTGATAACAATCTTCTAATTATGTCGTTTGCATCGAGAGTTTTTTCTCGCTCTTCCTCGCGCTTGTTCTCAGATCAACTGCGCATGCGTAAACGAACCAGCTTCCGGTTTGAGAAAAAGCTAAATATCCGGCCGACTTTAAATTGAATTAATTTTTTTATATGGCACGTTTCACCCCCAAATACAGAATATAGCTAGGCATTGATTTTTTCAAATCCTCTTTTTTGAAAATGTTGTGGGTATTTCAGTATCGTTTACCTCTGTAACAAGAACAAAATAAAATAAAAAGAAGACTATGCTGGGCTGGATGCAAAAACGAATACAAATTATCAAACCACTAATTAAATACCCAAATTGTGTAGCACGTAGACAAATTTAGACTTTCTTTTATTCATCACGTGACCATGGGCGGTGCACGATGACGTCATATTTAGGGTCATTGGTCTACAATAGTTGGAAATTGACCGAAATAATGCCAAATTCTCTCAAAATACTTAACCATTGCATCCTTAGCAATGCACCCCAAAAAACACGTCAGTGGGCCCTAAGCAAAGAAAACGGCGTCGGCAAAGAGAACGTCACAAATTTGCATAAATTTAGTTTACAGAAACAATAGCTTTGCACGCTCCGCACGTGCGTATTTCCCTTTTGTTCATTTCTTTGCCGTCGTCAGCAAAAACAACGTGAAATAGATAAAATTTGAGGTTTTATGAAGAACGTCAGCACTTGAGGATAAACTTTTCATTTTTTCCCCTAAATTAAGCGCCGTTCCGACCAGTGTCATTTTTGAGGAGCTACCACACCTTTGCCATAAGGCTGAAATAGTCACGAAGTGATTACAGTAAAGTGACTTTATATTTTGAGATGAAGTTCTCGTTGCCGTCGTCGTCGTCGTTGCTTAAGCTCCCTATTATATATCTATTTTTGGGACAGACACTGCAAGATTTTTACGGGGGAAAACGTGGCGGCATTACCTGGCATTGGGTTCCTTGCATCCATGATTTTGCATTTATTAAGCACGAGCAATCCTCGTGCGGCTACTTGGTTGCAGAGGCGTTGTAGTCACCAGGTTCAATCTGATTGGCTATGATTTGATCAGGACGCGTATTTTGAATTTAGAAAATGCAATAAACTGATTGGCCAAGGCCAAATGATAGAGATCAACACTTCTTGGTAATGGGCTTCTGATTATGATTAAAGCAAAAATATCAGATGAACTGAACAAAGCTAGTATATAATGTAAAGCCCTTATCTTATAAACCATAAAGCTCGTAAGAGGATTCCTTTGGCGTAGCTGTAGATTTTGCCGGTCAAATCCGGGCTCAGGATGAATCCGTTTTATCCTAGGTTAGATTGGTGATCCTCATTTTAACGTTGAATGTGCACTCTACCTAATTTAAATCAGCTATCAACACCCCAAAAAGGACTGAAAACAAGTATATGTTCCTTCAAGCTATGTCTTACGCATCTCAACACATCTTCCTAATGTTTCGTATCATGTTATCGGTTTACGTCTTCGTGCACTTATATATTCATTCAGTCTCAAATGTAGAAACGAAACAAAGAACTGTACTATGCACTTACCAGTACTCGAACTCGAACCCTCCCGGGGCCGGTTCCTGAAAGGTGTAATAACTCTATTCCAGGGATAAATCTGCCGGAATAAGGTACATTTATGCCTGCAATAGAGTTATTACACCTTTCAGAAACCGGACCCAGATCTATCAGTAGTCCTCTGTCTTCACCACTACACTACAACGACGAAAATGCTTAACCCATCACAGTTATTTTCGTTATTTGCTTTTCTATAATAAGTCAATTGACTTGATATATAATAACCTTACTAAACCTAAATAAACTTAATGTAAAATAGCTTAGATATTTAATGACCAAAACTAATCCTGGCCTGACCCTAATTTTTCTCTGAGCTCAATTTAGGCTCCAAAAGAAGCTTCTTGAATTCACGACTCCGTATATTCAACCTTGGTAAATGAGAATCACCAATTTAACCTACGTAAAAACGGATTCAACCTGAGAACGGATTTTACGGGCAACATAGACACACTTGATGAATAGATAGAGTCCCTGACCTCACTGGGATATGTTGTCGTTTTTGTGCCGGGAATGGTAAAAAAAGATCTATAAAACATCACTGATAAGAAAATAGAGAAGAAATTTATATATTTTTGTTTTGTTAAAAGGTCGATGAATTAGATAAACAAGGAGTCTCTGAGATTAAGAATAGATGACGGAGTGTATTTTCCCTACTCGAAGGCCGGGTCCCTCACTTTCATTTGCTGGTGTGGTTGTCTCTTTTTCTCCTGACTGCTACTAGAGGCTAATAAAGTAACATATGCAAGAGAAAAGCCCCCTGCTAGCGGGGAAGACGGCGTTGAACAATTCGATTGTTAAAAAAACTGAGCAGTAAGCTGCTGATTTACAAGGATAAGTCATAAATACTGGGCAGAAACGAAGTGGCGATCCGTGGTAAAGAACAAATTCTTTGAGAGTTGTTAATCGTATTTCAGCTGTCACTAACAGCATCATGTGCTATTATCAGCTGTCTGCACCGAAGAAAGTCATTTGGCGATTCCCGAACTATAAAGTCTTTGTTCCCAAGGTGTCTGGAATATTGATTAAAACTCTCGAACTTTGTATCGTTGTAGTAACCTTCCGATGAAATTCAGCTCTCAGTAACACGCGTGGGGCCTAGTCGAGGATTAAATAATCAGTTTATAACTCTGCACTTAGCACTTAATAATAAATTGGATTTGCCTTAAAGCCAGCCGACATCAACTGATAATTACCTAGAAGCTGAGAATATCAATACAGTCATTGGTGTATCTGGATAAGCGAGATCATTTTGTATCACAATCTGATTGGTTGCAAAATCATCATTCGTTAGTTTGTGCCAATGTGAGAGTTAAATCGAATCAAAATCAAATCAAATCCGCGTTTATTCTCCACCATTATGTAGAATAAATCATTTTTTTATAAGAATAAGGAATGAGGAGACTGACCTCAAGAATCCTTAGAGCTTATGCTAAGACTCCTCTCTTTGGCACATCAAAAAAGTACCGACTGGCGAGTCTAAACAAACATGACAAATCCAGACATTTGTTATTTAACAGCTTCTTTGTTGGATCATTGCTGTTGTTTCAGTTTTAATTAATGAGTATCAAGAAAACTGAAAAAGTTTCTTTTAATTAAAAGCCGGAAGATAAACTGGGGGAAGATGTAAATGAAGATGCTAAGGAATTCCAAATCTTTGATCCACGTAAAAAAGGGAATCTTTGCATTTTGTTTCATTAACATACGAATCTGCGCACAGAAAGCATCATGCTATTTATAAATGGGCTTCAAAGGGTTAACAGCTAAACTTCAGAATTCAGGGACATCTCTAGAGACACTACTGACGAGCCAGCTCGTTTGCCTCGGTTTGATGTCATCAACTCCCGAGCCAAACAGAACCCACGAATATTTGTCTGTTGTGCTAGTGGCTCGTTTGACTTGTTGTTTCATCTACTGCCGACTGGGGCCAAACGAGCCAGAACTTCCACCGGTCTCGAATGTGGCCCACTGTACTGTAATTAATTGAGAACTTGTTACTCTCAGTTACATCTCCATTTATAAGCCTTTTAGCTCCGATAACGAACCAGCTATTAGCCATCAAAAGCGCTAATCATCCTATACATTCCCGGCTTTGTTAGCTTTCCAAGTTTCAAAGCACTTTCGCTTAGAGATTACCCTCAGAGTTGGTATATCGCGTTCAGAGTACTTATGCAAAGCATCTTTCTCTGAGAGTACATGCAACCGTGACAAACTAATTCCTTAAGAGCAGGTTTCTAGAATTTCCTACATTTCGGTTCAAATGTTTTGAAAAGATATGAGTTGTGACACGAGTATACTTCATGTTCCCAATTCAGTATTCCGGCATATCTAACAGAAAGATATCAAATAAAGTTTGCCGAATGTAATAAGTGTATGTATACGGAAACAAGAACTGCCATATGCTGGTAGAATGTGGGTGGAAATGTAGAAAGGTGAATCGTAATTTAATGGTTCCTGACCTAGTCCAAACTTGCTCGGAGAAGATGATTTGTTGGCGTTTGACCATCTGCGTTTGACCATCCGAAAAAGAAAATGTCTGTTTTTAAAGTTGCAATCATTCTACAATACTGAGTTAGACCAACTGACAGAAAAATTTGCCCCTTTGAACATAGTCATTGGAAGGGTGGGCCAAGAACGTTCTGGAAGAACGTGTTTACCGTTAACAGCTATCTATATTTTCGTCTTCTATTACACAGGTTTTCACCTGACGGACCTCGGCTCACAACCTCAGCTGCAATGTGTTTGAGCTTTTGTGATAGATAGATAGATAGATAGATAGATAGATAGATAGATAGATAGATAGATAGATAGATAGATAGATAGATAGATAGATAGAAACTTTACTTATGTGTCAAGAAGAAGCTAGCCGAGGGGCAGGCCCTCTACTAATAGGGGACACCTAAAGTTTAAAATAAAATAGATACAATAGTTAAATAGATGAAAAATCCATACAATATGTTACAAATTGTTAGCTAAATACTAAAGCTAAGTGCTGAAATGCTAAAATTATGATACTATGGTACTACATACTATAATACTAAAACTGAGTGCTAAAATGCTGAAATTATTTCCGATGAGACATCAACTATCACACAGAAGACATCCTTTGCATCCATCATCAATAAGAAATGTCAGATCCTTGTTATGCATTCGGTTTCTAAACTCACTTAATGATTTACACGTTTTGTCATTTTTGTCCAGCTTACTCCATAAAATGGGATCTAAGCATCGAAGGGAATGCTTACCAAATGAAACTGTGTTAAACCTGGGTACAAGAAAGTCTGAAGTTCTTAAACTGCAGCATGAATCACGAGGTTTAAAAATGTTGGTTATGGTTTCGGAACACATTTTAGTGTGTTTAACCTTATACATTAGGACGCATATGTCTTGAAGACGTCTGTTCAACAGTGTTGGCAAGTTAGCCCTATTCAATAACTGATGATAACTGGACTTGGTGTCCTTATACACAGCCCTGAGTCCTCGTTCCTGGATTCTTTCGAGTCTACGAGTATAGCTTGCCCTACAAAAATGCCACCAAACAAGGTGGCAGTATGTTAAGTATGGCAAGATAGCTGATTTAAGAAGTACTAGCTTTGCCGTGGTGGGAATCAGATTTCTCAATCTCATAATTAACTCCTCTTGTTCGTCCACAAGCAATCGTAAATTACATCATCTTGACATTTGCCTCTGGAGACTGCTTAGAAACTGATCAAGTTAAATCATAGGTTTTAAGGATTTGTGTTGAGTTTCTCGAAGCGAACCATTTGGTAAGTACAATGTCTAGGTTGCCATGGCATGTAACCAAGCTCCGAGTAACCCAGGCCTGAGTAGTAGTAGCCTTGGAAAGTATAACCCATCACTGGAATGTCGAACGCTCAAACCCATTCATGGACACAGTCATAACCCTTCCTGAGCAACATTCACTCTACCGAAAAATATCAACTATGCCCAACAAATTGTGACCTGCTCCAAACTGAGTAGCTACCCTAGCGCTGTTGGTAGAGCGTTGCACCAGCATCGCAGAGGTCATGGTTTCGAACCGCGTTCAAGCCGCTTGAATTCTTCGAGTTTCTACAAAGTGACAATTGCTTAAATTGCCCAGGTAAGTGCAAGGATTACTTCTCTCTTTCGTCTATAAACAGCACTTCAAATTATGCAATCGTTACTAACTATATGTTGATAATGTAGACCAAACATACACATTAATATTTGGAGAACGCTGTTGCAAATCACACTTTAACTCTTAAATCGCAAATCAAGATTTCAGTAGCTCCAAAGAATTGAAAAGAATCGGCTGCAGCACTAAAAAAGACAACATTAAAATTGGTTTTGACTAAAATCTGTAAAATCCCCGGAACAGCCGAAGGGTTGGAGTTAATCGCAAGATTATGTACTCAAATAGTGTTTTATATCATTTTCCGCTAACGACACGATATGACATGCAAGTGTACTTGAAAAATGATCTTCTTCTTCAAAGGAATCAGAAGGATGACTTTTAATAGAACAATCAGGTAAGCACACCGGCATCGAAGTTGGGATGAAGTCCCCGGTGTTGTGGCTGTCCTGTTCTCTCCCGCAGACGTGGCCGGCTTGGTAGTGATGTCTCTAAAAAGGCTTATGGTGTATGAGGCCACCTAAGCAGAAACAGCAAAGTCAAAAAGGGACTTTGACGGATGCTGGAACATGTAGATGAAGAAGACACGGCCATCTTCGAATTGAAGAAGACTAAAAAACGGGCGTGACTCAAAGTTAAGGGATGACGATATTTCATTTGCTTGGTTGCAGAAGCAAGCGTTTTTTCTAGAACTTTGAATCAGAGTTTTAATTCAATTAAATTTGTTGATTTTTTTTTTTTCGCGTTATGTGGGTTCAGTTGTTCCTACGATTGGTCGACCCAAGGAACTGGAGCCGAAAACAAATTGCAGCCAGTCAAAACGCGAACTTCAACATATTAAAAAACTAGCAAACTCCACTTTTAAAACAGGTACGACTCGCTGACGACCGGTTACGCAATGGCCATTTTAAGAACGCATTTATTAAAAGGAACACGAATCCAGCTCAATTTAATAAAATCGTCTGCATGGGGACGTGATGGAATACTGTATTCCAAGTCTTGTACAGCAGTAACCGCCTTTGAATAATTCCGTTGCAACAAATGAAGTGAAACAACTGACCCGTTGTCCTGACCTTGTTTGCATAAGACAGGCCTAGCACGCACATTTCAATACCTTTCATACTTTAAGTCTTTCTGGTCACAGGTTAAGAAAAGAACCACATTATAATTAATGACTCCCCTCGCGCAAAATTAAAAGGATATGTTATAGTATAGTAAAGTGGCAGGAATTGAAATGGATCTAAGAAATTCCTATAGAGTTTAAAGCTTCCATAAATAGAGTTCCCGGGTTGAAAAGCTAGCGCTAGTTCGCCTTTTCCAAAGGTCTTTACAGGGAGGCTTGCTACTTAGAGATAGCTTTCAGTGTCACGACGTGTTCCCGTTTAGAAACGCATAGAAATGTACGTTGTTGAACAGTGGACGGACAGATGACACTTAATAAGCTAAACAAACTCATCGTTTGACTTAATAAAGCAGAATAAAGATATACATTGGAGTAGCGGCTCTGCTTGGATTTAAGTACTTGTTTACCATGAAGACGTTGTAAGAGAGTAAACCCGCTCTATTTGGTTGTAACGATAGCGTTGTCACGAACAATACGAAAACTTGGTTCCTCGTTTCACGAAGAGCCGAATGAGCCACTTGGTTTCTAAGAAAACAGAAACTTTCCTCTACTAAGTATCAAAACAGTCTGGAGTAATCCTGTGTAAATCTGTTTCGTTTATGAAAGATGAAAGAAAGCTCGATTTTATAAGGACAAAACTGTTAGCTGACGTTGTTCTTTCACGATCACTACTGAGCTTAGTTTCATTTTCTAACGGTGTCTTTCGGCAGACACCCAGCTTGTCCATCACAACTAAAGACCATTCTAAATCATATTAATTAACTCTGTTTAGCATAACCATAAGCTTACCTGCTTTCGCTTTTAGCAATGCGATTCTCCAGATCCGAAGGAAAAGATCAACACCGTGTTTGAAAATTGTTTTTGTACATGCAAATGGCACACGCCTAGAAAAGTGATACCAGCTATCGATTTCTTTGCATGATCAGTGCATGTTTGTGGGATTATAAGTCTGAGAATTTCTCATTGTCTTCTTCTTTTTCCCTTCTTAAGGATGCATTGGCACACGAAGGTCATTGCTAAGGTGATCATGGGGATTATAGTGGGGCTGTTCGATTCCAACGAGTAAGAAGAACAAGATGAAAAGATCTGAATGCTAATTCCCCTTACTGACTGGCATACATTACTTTTTATGCCATTTATGGGAGTTTGAGGATATATCTAGACAAAAACCCAAGTGATAAATTTGTTTACTCTCGTGCACGTGACAACTCTGCTTGACAATGCATGTATTGAGCTTGTGAGGAGAAAAGAGTTATATGAATCACTCTTAGGAGTAAAAGGCCGGGATAATTATCAAAAAGAGAAGAGGCAGCGGAAATATCAATTAATAAAACTATGAGCAAGACCCATATTAAATATGAGCAAGCTGAAGTAACGAAAATGTCGGCTTCCCAGGTGTCATGAAAAGTAGCCGGAACTTTGGTGTTCGTTTGAATGAAACGTCTATGTTCAAAACCACGAGTTTGAAAGCTCCTATTTTTCTTACTATTGGATGATATTGTCTAGTCAGGGCGCCTGTTGTTATTTTTCTTACAGGAGTTCACCGTTCTTCTTGCATAAGTGCGATAATCTCACTGGCATGAGGACCTCGACGTGATCCCTTTTCATTTCACAAAGTGATTTCGCATGCACAGGCAGCATATCCAAAAGATGTTGCGCAAAACGTTGGATGATATTGAAAATGGCAAGAAAACGTAGTTATGAAAAACTGTTCAAAAATGGTTGCTGTCTCCATGGAGACCGCAATGCCATATGTAATGCGCGTGCGTGAACCCAATATTGTTTTGAGAGTAAAATCTCGGTTCAAGCGCTCTTCCCTTTAGCGCATGTCTCAAGGAGGGAAACGTTGCATAGACGCAATGTCCCAGCATTTGGTTACGAGAATTCTGACAGTTACGCAAACGTATCATACAGCGTTAGTTCGGAAACTAAGTTGTATCGAACGAGTTTACGGGAGCAAACAGCTAGCATGCCATTTGAATTACATCAAATAAACATTAAGTATATTTTTGGCATATACTTGATTCATTTGTCATACCTTGGAAAATAAAGTTCCGTTGATTTAAACCAGTCACTACTCGGCTCCCGGGCAAACGTTCCTTGCTTAAGTCGGAAGTAACGTCTCGTGTTTTGGGTGCAAATTCCCTTGAAGAACTCTGAAACCTGAAGGAAAGCGACAAAAATATGTGAAATTGTGCTGCAAATGTAGCTATGTGCGCACGTTGGTCGCCAGTTTTATTACCCTTCCTCTTTGTAGAGATAACGGCTGGCAACAACAGCAACACAAATCCTATCATTATGATTCCTTTCGTAACACTCAAATATGGTGCCAAGATTATAATACCCTCGCCTGCTTACCACATAGCAATCTTTCTACCTGTCCAGGCGCCGTGAGGTAAGTTGTGCGTTGAAAGTGGGAGGGGGGGGGGGGGGGCGGATGTAAGTATTGCAATGGATCACAGAAGGGTGAGGGAAGGGGAGAGGTTTAAGAGAAAAAAATCACCGAAGGAAAAAAGCCCCCAGCCCCTCCCTCTCCACGGCACCTGCTGCGAGGCGTCCTGGCCAATTACGATCCAGTCATTGTGTAACGATGGCAAGTCAATTTAAGTAATGATCCGTGTAAGGTGGATAGCAATTTCCTTTGTTATGCGGCAACGGGGCTTTCCCCACATAGGAATGTTATCATTTTTACACAGAGAATGCATAAACCTACAGGAAAGCCGTTAACGCAATAAAATTCATTTACAGCCCACTTTGAAAGGGTGTTTTTTTGTATTAAAAGATATTGACCAATCACAAGAGTTGAAAACAAAAGCCAAGAAACGTTTACAATTTTACATGTTCCCCACATACGATTTCTGTGGAATTCATTTAAACTGAAACCAGATGAAAGATGGAAGATGGTTGGATAGTAAGGATGAATATAATACTGCTTTTATGAAGTTTTGTTAACTTTTGCTGTTTAAGCCAATCAGAAGTAAGTACAGACAATAGAAAAGTTATCACCTTTTTGCATACCAATTGAATTCCAACATGTTCGTTGCCGTTGTTGCTATCGTTCTTATCTGGACCGTTTCTTAATGCTTAGATCAATCATGTTGTGAGATAGAATTCAATGGGTAAAATTTAATTGGTAAAAATTGGGAAAGGATTGTTGCTTGTCAGATAAGCAGGAGTTTGTGAGGAGGAGATAAAATGCGACTCCCCTAATCGAATGCGTGGGAGGCTGTGATTGCATCAGCGCCGCCACGATTTTGCCAGCGATGTAAATGATTTTGTGATTTGTTCTTCATCTTCCATTTAAATGGAGTTATAGTCTTAAACTAGGATTTTTGTTCTTTTTTGATTTCATTGTGCTATTTTCAAAAAAATGTGGGAAAATGTCTTGGGTGCAAGTGCTACCGGCGATGAATTTTGTCTCATGTCAAAGCTGGAGAAATTAAATATACTCTAAGTATCTCAAGCTGCTTTTGTATGAATCAGTGCTGGATTATTGCCGGCCGGGGGTGAAGGTCACCCACAATCAATAACTTAAAAATAAAGGGATGATAAACGATTTTCGACAGATTTACGCCTTATGGTAATGTGATCGTCAATTGTAATGAAGGACTTAATTTCTAAGACAAACAGTTTGTATCTTCCATTGCACCAAAATTGCACTTTGGTCAGCAATTCACGCCAAGACTAGACGGCAAACAGTCTCTCTTTTGCTCTAAAATCATTAAAGGAACGCCTACGATGAACTTTCAAAATCGCTGAAGCTGCGTGTCGCAAATACCGCGGGCGTCGCAGTATTTACGACTTAGCTTCAGCCATTTTGAAAGTTCAACTTAAAGATTTTAGAGCGAAAGAGAGACTTCTCGCAGTCTACGCCGACTTTCGCGCGGGTAATTTTAAACCTCATTGCTTTTAAAATTACGCTACTTCATCGAAATCGCATCCGCCCTTTGAAAAAGTGTTCTTTCTTTTTTTTTCCCTTTACCGTAAAGGTTTGATTTATTGTGGCTCAACAGTTCACTTCTTTTGTTTTGAATGAGCTACTTATGTGCGAACGCCTTTCCCTATGGACTGAACTCCGGTTACGAACGTCGTCTTGTTTTGTTTGTCTTTGAGCAAAACGTGACCGGCGCTGTTTTTAATCCATATTCAGGGCTGACGAATGCTAAAATCCGAGACTTGCCGAGACACCGAAACCCATTAAGTTTTCGAATCCGAGATCGAAAGCAAAACATGAAAGACTTCAATATAAACGAGTCTTCGAGACTCTCCGCAAAGGCTGTCGAGATTTCGAGATCGGATGAAAAGTTTGCGAGTGCCAAGATCTTGTATGGAGGTACCATTCGCCACCCCTATATTTAGACGCTAAGGAAATACTATCAAGTTTTCCAGGCAAGAATGCAACTTCTTAACTGAAATTCTTCCTTATGACACATTTTTTTGGCGCCTTGTCTCAAATCCACAACGTGGGCTCGTAAAACGTTCGAGATTAACAATATGTCAAGGAACATTTTAAATTGATTTACCTTTGCAATTGGAAGAAGCGGATAGTGCATTTCTCAAACAGTCCTAACTAAAGAAACAATGGCTCGTTGATTTGTAACTATACTTGTCAGGTTCAGTAAAAAACTCGTTTATACCTTGACTAAATCTGTTAGCACTCAAGATAAACCCTGTTTCTTGCCAACAAACTTAATTTCGAACCTTTAAGTTACAAACTACGCCTGGGAATGTTTTATTGCGGCCGACCCAAAAACCAGTGATGCAGCCCGTTGAATGTTGCAAGTTGCTCGATGGCAATAAATTATCCGCCCTTGATAGGCAAAGAACACACACACACCACCAGTCCACGCACTTATTAGCGTGAGAAAAGAAGTAGCTAATGTGCTTCAACTGTACATGTGAACCTCTCAATTCAAAAGTACTTTTAATCAGCTGAGACACAATTCTTACTTTAACACTCACATTGCATGTATGTATATGTATGTATGTATTTATGTATGTATGTATGTATGTATGTATGTATGTATGTATGTATGTATGTATATATATATACAGTCCCGTATATATGGGAGGAAAAAACAAATAAACTATAACTGACAGCCATACAGTTTTTTGAGCAGATTTTCAGTCTACGGTTTGTTGAACTTTTAAGTAATTAATCGCACTTGGCTTTCTAGTAATCACTTAGCCCTTGATCACAAGCCATTGGATCGAATCAACAAGAAGGTTAAATACAACACCAACCAACTCTAAACCAGCTATTTTTTGATTAACCTAGCTCTATGTAGGAACCCGTCAATTCCAAGTTCCTTACAGGATTGGGTTGCAATTTATAAATTTACTTTTCAAAAAATAACGTTTACAAATATAGTTATTGACAGGGCTACCAATGAAATCACTGAAATTTTTCATTACGTCCTTTTACGGGACTGAAGAAATGAACCCAACAAATTGACCCGCTCCCAACTGTGTGACTTCGTAGCTCAAAGGCCGTTTACACGACAGAAAAATTTGGGTCCGGACCCGTCAAAAAAGCGGTACGGACCCATAACTTTTGTAAAGAAACGCTGGAGTTTCTACAGGACCATAGGCGCCTCTAGCCCTGTAGAAACTCCAGCATTTCTTTGCAAACGTTATGGGTCCGTACCGCTTTTTTGACGGGTCCGGACCCAAATTTTTCTGTCGTGTAAACGGCCTTTCAGTTGGTAGATCCTTAAGAGCGAGGATCATTTCTCTCCCTATAGGGCTATCACTAATGGAAATTCGTTTTTATCATAATTATCTTTTACTACACGCACATACAGTCTCAAACTGACAAGACACATGGACGACACACGCAAGCAAGGACTGTCTGATCAGAAATGTTAATTCTGACCTAGGAGAATAGTGAAAATTAAAGAGACTAAATTAAAAAAAAAAAAGATCTTAAATGCGAAATTTGAAGGCAATTCGTTGCCCTTTTACACACGCTCAAAAATTGGCACAGCACTCCAAATAGCGGCACGGTACCAATATTTGGAATGCTGCCCCAGAGATGTGCTCGGCACTCCACTGTTGATATAATTTATTGCACGGGTTATGCTGCTGTTCTGTTTACACACGAAGAATTTACCGTGCCGTGCCTGAAAAACACCGGTACGGTACCGAGATTTCGGAGTGCCGTGCCAGATTTTTGTGCTAGAGTAAAGCCGGCATTGATGTCTTGCCGACAACAAACAGTAAGTTTGAATTTTAGTATGCCATCGAAGGGATACTTGTTTTCTCTAGTTTACTGTAATTCTAACCATTGACCGTTTGTAATACACCATATGTTAGTTCTGAAGAATGAGCACGAACGGTTAGCCTGGCAGGATAGGGTGTTACTTTTTTTTCAGCGTGGAATGCGTCTGAACTTTTATCATGACAGTAGCCTAAAAACTTACGTACACCGGGTTGGGGATTTAGTATTTTACAGACTTTCTATTGCGGGTTAATCCCATTTCCGGCTTAAAGTGTTTATTACATGCTTTATCAGTAGAAAGGAAATCACGTCTACGAATTTGGCTTTTCGTTCCCTGTGGCTATAAAATTGACTTCAGAAAGAATTTTTTTTTCCGAGGTCATTTCTTTTTCCTCTTTGGTAAATGGGTAGAATGCATCTTTCGGTTCGATCCGTTGGAATTATCCTCGTAAAAAGATAACAAAGCTGCTGCGGTCTTTTTTTTTCCGCTGTCAATCGCAGATGTATATGAGCGACCCTTATCAAGATTTTAATTGTCAAACAGAGTCCCTTTGAATTTTGCATCAACTGATTATTTTTTTTATAAAATGCTGAAAGACGTCTTTTCGGACCAAAAACTAACACATTTTGTTGACTAAAAAACAAGGCAAGTGACTGTCTCAGTTATGTAGTCATGAGTACCAATGATGGAAATGGACAGTTGAAATTTCAAACAAATAGGAGCCATTTCTTTTTCGAATTATCACACTCACGTTACGAAACTTTGTTCATATTAACATATCAACTCACATCTTCTTATTCACTAAACCTCAGATTTTTTGGGGGTTCAAGCAAAGGCAATGGGGCTTGTTTTCAGCGCAGTTTACTACCAGAAAGCAGGTGGTACACCGTCAGATCATACTCCCGGCAGGTAAATCCTAGACAAAAGCAGCCAATATATTCAGAGACCAAGTGCTTTTTTTTTTAATCTTTTTTCACGTTCGCCAAACTTGTCATTAAAATAATAATGATAAATCTGTTACGAGGAAGAATAAACAAATGCTGGCACCTGCGCGAACATTCTTCATCAACCTTGATGATTGAAGAGGCTCTCACACTTAGAGCCCATTATCTCCCTGAATGATCGGTTGTCTGACAGATGCTGTTATTTTTATACTGCGACCTTCCTTAATAAAAGTCAAAGCGGAACCACAATATGTTATGCTGAATGCCTGCCAGTTGTATTTCTCTTACGGTTTAACCTGCCCAGCTTGCGAAGCACCAGAGATTTCGAGCGATGCGAGAAGGACAAAGACCCGCCCTTGTCTTCTCGCGGCTTCACCGTTCGAGATCTCTCGCGTACCAGCAGCTATGCTCAGCAAGAGGTCACAACGGATTCCTGCATGTGTCTAGTCGTTCTAGCGCTGGAGCACTAATTGGGGACACTGTAAACTGAAATTAACAGTTAATGCAAATCAGGTCAACTATTGGTTTTTGAGGAGCGGGGAAACCTGAGTACCCGGAGAAAACTTCTCGATGCAGAATAGAGAACTAACAAACTCAACCCTCATATGACGCCGAGTCTAGGAATCGAACCCGGGCCACATTGGTGGGAGGCGAGTGCTCTCACTACTCCGCCATCCCTGCACCCCGTATCGCATCTAGCAATAGAAATACGGTGGAATGGAAAAAAGCACCAAAACCGGAAAGCATTGTGTTTTTGGTCGCTTGAGATTAGTCTTTATTTGGAGATGTTATGTTTTCTGTCTTTTGTTTCTTTTGTTTTACGTAATTTGTGCTCCGGTACCTGCAGAAGCTGCCCCAAAACCTTGCCCTAGATTTATGTTAAATCTGCAAGTTAACAATGACCATGCAATAATTCTCTCTCGAAATGCCAGGTGACAAAATTCAGTTAACAAGGTGTAGGGTAGAATTTTTTAAGGTCATTCTTCGGCGATTTCGGTCGACACTCAATCAAAAGATTAGGGATTAAATTAAGTTGGTCTGATGTAAAAGTAGAAATTTCTTCTCTTAAAATTTATAACAATGAACGTTACGTAACAACAAATACTAGTTCAGTTGTCGATCAGTGGCAGATGTTAATTAATGCAAGAGACGTTAACTAGAATTGAGAAGTCAAGAATAATGAAAAATGAAACGCTTTAACTGATTTACGTTTCTTTTACGTTTTCAAAGGTAAAGGTGAGAAAGGAAGTTAAACTTACCTTCAGATAGTGTGTTGGTATTAGTTAAGATTTACGGTTTTCGAAGCTGTGTTTGAGGAATTTGCAATTGTTTGACCCAAGAAGGGACTTCACCTCCGCCGAACTTAGATCCTTTTGAGCTACTTTTTGACAAGATAATTATGAATACATGCTTCGGCTTATTTCAGTTAAAGTATTTATTTTATAGGAAACTGAACAGTATATCCTGTCAGATTATCTTTTGACGTACACTCTGCAGTTAGAGATCCGGCTAAAATACTGACACCGCAATGTTATTGTTGTCATTTCTCTTTATGGACAGTTGTTACACCAAAAATAACACAAAGTTAAAAATGGCTTTTAGTCCGGGCTTTGATGATTAATGTAGCTGTCATTGCATCGGTGTTACAAAGGTGGTCGAGATCCTTCTAGCTTTGACCTCCAAATATCATAAAACTCTTCGATTTTGTTAAGAAGTACATCTGTGACGAGAAACCAAAAGTATCCGACACCCGGCACGTCCCACCCTGAATTGCAAATTACAACGGCAGTATTCTTGATTCTTCCATTACACGTTGAAGAGATCTACAACAACAGGAAGTTGTACCCGTGACCACAAATGACCTACACACACACTCACGTAAATGTCGAACACAGTGCTCTTCAGATCTCTTAAATTAGTCGTTTTCAGGACTCGTGACACGGATTCACGACACTCTACAACTAACTTATTTTCATTTTGAATAAAATATTCATCGCAACACATATGCATGATATGATTTTTTTCACTTTCAGAGACATTGACGGGTAGGTAATTTAGGAGTTTTTGATTTAGTCGTGTTTTTGCCCAGAGGCGTCCTCATTCAAGTTTTGCT
>NC_090896.1:26941608-26966608 GCF_036669925.1 Montipora capricornis
ATAGGTAGTCCCTTAAAACCCAGCTCCTGTTTTTCAAGTTTCCTCACAAAGTTTTTAAGCTGATTGTTCTCATCTTCAATGCTTTTGATATTTTTGATACTGATTCCATTGTTTTGTCTTCGATTTCTGCTTTCATTTCAGTAAATAGGGTTTCCTTTTCTTTTTCAAGATCTTGATACTTTGATTTCCAACTCTCAAGCTCCTTTGATAAACAATAAACGTCAGCCTGTGCTTTTTTCAACTCCAAGGAACACTTTTCTGCAGTTATTATATCACCAACTTTAATTGAAAACTATATAAAACCATTCTTGAAAGCGTTCCTCTATTCCTTTTTTGTTAAGTGATACAAATTTAGTCCTGACAAGATAACGTTTCCTTGACTGTAATTTTGCTATTCTCACATTTGAGGTTGAAATATTGAAGGCAGAGACAGTAATAGCACTGTTTAAAGTGTTTCTTTGTCATCCCCAATCTTATCCAGAACCAGAATGAACTGGTTACTTAACTTTAACCAGCACAATACTTCTTCTGAGGTTTGTGATTTCTGCTCTGCCACATACTTCAAATAATTATTTGGGGTGCTACAGAACTGCACAGCATAGTCTTCATTGAACTCTATTAATGAAGACATAATTCGTAGAGTTCCCTTTAAAACTACAGCGCATTTATAGAACTACGATCATGATAACAAGTGGCAAACGAAAGGAAGTGGAGACAATGAAAAGACTCCAGAAACTGCATTTATTTTTGTGCAAAAAAATTGCAATTTTGCCACCAGAATTGTTGTAGTTCCCAGTCTCTATGGATAAAACCAGGCCCTTTGGACTGCTGGGGAATATTACAAATGGCGGCTGAATGTTTATGTCCTTCGGTGGACAAGAAAGCCCCCGCTTTCATTCACCTTTCACGGAGTCATGAAATTGGGTGCTCCTAAAAATGCCCGTCTTTATGGCGAAAAACCGTGCAAAGTTTTGGGGGAGTGAAGCCATTAGTTGAGTCTTCTGTAAGAGCAAATTTTCGTGACCATTCTACGAATGAGGACCTCAACGTTTGTGTCACTGATATCGAAGGAAGATTCTTCAAATGTAGCACTCAAGGGATCTTCATCAGGAAATATGTTGGCTAGAAAGACAGGAAGGGGGTCATCTTTGGTATCGAAAACCGACCGAGTTATGCACGGTCATCACCTTAAAATCGAACTTGTTAGAGGTAAGAGTGTGAGCAATAAAAGTATGGTGAGGACCGTGTATTTGCATGTTGTGTTTTTCTGAAAATCAAGGATAATGCGTTTTCGCCATACATTTCTTACTAAAGGTTTTTGAGCATTATTTTTTAAGTCTGAAACGGTCAGTGGGCATGCGTGTTCCAAATAGCTGGCCATTTTGTGTTGTGTTGTGTTCTTGGGCGAGACACTTCACTCCCTCAGTGCCTCTCTCCACCCAGGTGTATAAACGGGTACCAGCAAAAAGCAGGGCCTGCGATGGACTAGCATCCCATCCAGGGGGGAGTAGAAATACTCCTAGTCGCTTCATGCTACAGAAACCGGGGATAAGCTCCGGCCTGATGGACCTGTAAGCTGACTTTTTTTTATTTTGGACGACAATTATATTTGTGTTGGCAATCATTAAAGGTGAGGCAATGAGACTGCTTAGATCTGCTTAGGACTAAATCTTCCAAAATAACATTTGAACCAATCTTAATAGACCATTTTACAGTTGTGTGCTTAGTTACCTGGCCTTTGAATGTAAGTGAGGCTGGAGTTGAGCTTGCTTTGATAGAAACCTCACAGCTTTTCTTATGTAAATTCCTACTTATTAGCATGACAATAAAATCATTAACATAAGAAATGCAATGAGGTTTCTATCAAAGCAAGGTCAATTCCAGCCTCACATTCATTTAAAGGCCAGGTAAATAAGCACACAACTGTTAAATGGTCTATTGTACGTTTTTGTGAGTGGATCTTCGTTTTCGAGGTCTTCGTTTACCTTTCGTTTTACATCAGTTACCATTGCAGACAAGAAATTCGGTTAGGTCAAAGCAACTAAAAATACTTTGGGAACACGATTTATCACCTCATAATGAAACAATCTGAGCACAACTTACCTGGCTTTAGGGGTTTCGGAAACGGTGATGAAAGGATTCGACAACATCTTTCCAAAATGCCCCGTTAAGGCAGCAAAATCCTGGTTCGGTTTTCGAAATTCATTTTTCAAGATTTTTTGGCTCTCCTTCGAGATGAAAATGATAAGGCAAGGAAGAAAGAGGTCAAGAAAGACCACCACACACTTCTCGAAACAGTCGCCATTTTGTGAATTATCTTTCAGGCTTATTGTTTAACCGATATAGAGACTGGGTACCAAATTTTAGGACAACAAATACGGTGTAGCTTTTTAGCGGGATTTCTTGAAAGAAAATGCTCCATTAATAGGCCAAATTTTTAGGGTTGGGGGTCTACTTCATTAATCTGAACGACATTTGATTTACTTTCATTGTTAATTTCAGTTTACAGTGTCCCCAATTAGCGCTCCAGCGCTAGAACGACTAGACACTTAAATAAGTTCCTTTCCTTTCCTTTCCACATACGACAAAAGCTGTATTTTTTTCTTTACTGGCTGCCCCGATACAAAGGAGAAATACGTTTTACAGCAATGTCAAAAATGTAGTGAAGTGTTGTTTTGGCTATACCTAGTTGTAGATCAAATCCGATCCTCTTGTTTCATGGAAGAAGAAGCTCCTCAATATGCAAACTGGTGTCGGCGGGTTCATCAACCTGGTAAATCTCAACATATGATACCAGGTAACACTTTGAGATTAAATTCAGGCAGTGAGAGGCTGGAATCGAGATTGTATGAACTTGGCCAGAAACTTGGCAGAGGCAAAGAGGAAGTTGTAAGAAGGGTAGTCCAAAACAGAGGACTGAGGGAATTTCTTGCTTCCTGAAAAAGATAAGTATTCTAGCAGGTGAAGTTATAGCAACTGATGAATGGAGATCAACGATTTTTAACCTCGAAGAAAAGCTGCTCCTCAAGCTAAGGAAGAAATAAACCACTGGAAGCAAAAATTTCATGATCTAGAAAAGGAAAAGGAAAAGTTATTTGAGGAGATGCTGAGGGAGAGAGATCTGAATCTGTCATGCAAAGAGGAAAGTGTGGTAATGAAGAAGTACATTAGACAGTTGGAAATTGTTCAATTCAAAAATGTGTGGGGCACACCTATTCCAGATATTAAAACATCTCCAGCCAGAAACAGAAAGATCAAAGAACTGAAAACTAGAGTACTGTGAGAAAGCTTCACATTTTTGTGCTTTGTTTGGACTGGAGTTGGACCTTTTGAGGTTAAAGGATCCAGAGGGGCTAAACACATACACTGGCTGTAAATCTATCAGACGAAAGTCGTTTACCTCACATTTGAATCAAAATCTGCAAACAGTACCTTTTGTGTTTCCACTACATCGGATAATCACTCCCTATAGGCAACATTACTCCAAGGAAATTCACCTGTTTTAACATCAACACATTTAGGGTGTTCATCTGCCACTAACTGAATATTCTATTGCCCACCTAGGGCCATAGCAGTCCTGGAAAAACTAAGGGGGCACAAAGATTTTAAGCAAACGAAACACCAGAAAGTGCACTTTCCAGCATTTTGGGCTTTTAAATTTCAAGTTTTTGATAGATGAAAACTTTTAAACAAAAGCACAGTGCATTTCAATGATCCAAGAGGCTTAGTAAAGTAATTATAGGCACAAAAGAATTGGTTACGCAAGAGAACGAGCCACTTGCCATCTGCATTCTGCAGCATATTCCCAATATGGTGAAGAAATATGAAAACCTGAAGCAGTGCAGTGGTCAAGTAACAAAGTCAGATTATGTATTCCTAAACTTTTGATGTTATCAGTGAGTTCTAAAGGATTTTAAATACTTCTATTATCATGGTTATAGTGGAAAAAAATACTAAAGATTGTATATACGTAAAGATAGTAAAAAGACAAAAACTCAGCTTACTGTTTAGGCAGCTTTGACCACAGGTAGCCTAAGCTCAATATATGTACTATATTATGCAAACGTCATCTAAAAAGAAATAGAAGGCTTTGTATGGGCTTTGTATGGGAAAACGGTTTTTCTCAAAATTCGAAAAAATATTTACGATTTAAAATATAAAATAGCTTACCTTGCTTCAGTCTTGTGTTTCTTTGTCTCTGGTACCGTCTCTGGGTCCCCTAAGAGCGATTTAGGTGGTTTTTGGTTCCTGTTCTTTCGCTCTATATATTCTTTCCAAAGGTTGGGCACGGAGACGAAGCCGCCGAACGGACTCGCCGAAGGAAAGGGCCATAAATTCGCTCCCAAGGCTTTGATCGCCTCGAAATTCCACGTACATCTCGGACGATACCTCCGCTACCCATTCGTCTTCTTCATTCAAGTCATTTATACCCTGAGAAGGAATTAAGGGCCGCCAAAATCTGCAAAAATTTGCTTCGAGAGCCATCAAATGATGCTTTATTAACAACCCGCGTTACCCAACCTTTGGAAGATCGCTTAGCGACCCGCGATTGGTCAATGGGCACAATGGTGTGAGTCTTACCGCGGGTCGCTAAAGACTAATTTTCATATGTCGGGAAAATCGCAGACGATCGAGGATTTCGCAGTTTCCCAACCGTCCCAGATTTTGCCGACTAATGAAAACCATAAATCGTAGACATCCCCGATAATCTGGGATGGTCGGGGACTCACCGGGAAAATAGATTTTTGCGATTCCCGACATTTGTACTGTCGGAAACATCGGCGATGGTTTTTAGCTCGTTACCAATCCTCTAAATTGCAAGTTTCAATTATTGGCGCACTTTCCATTTCCCGCTAAAGTCACCAAAGGGAGAATCCTCGACAAGCGATTTTCCGACATGTCGGCAAATCTGGGACGGTCGGCCGGGAAACTGGAAACTACGCATGGGTAGCGGAGATATCGTCCGTGATCTCGTGCAATTTCGGTCGTCTTTGAAAAAATTTACTCGTGCTTATTTATTCCAAATAGCACTCGAAATCATGTGATTGCCTATACATGTAGCATAGACAGGGCTTTCTATAGCTTCTCAGTCAAACTACCGGACATGGTTATTCCGTTCAGTGTAAGGACGACTGCAATTGCACCCTCAAGGAGTTCTGAAACTCTCATAAATGCTGTTTGCATTCTTGAGATTGGAGGAAAAATAAGAAAACTAAACGTATCGCGTGAATGAAATGCCATCAGATTGATTATTCCTTTTAGTAAGCAAAACAAAGCCTGATGAATCTTCTTGTTAGTTTGAAGGATTTATTGCGCCTGATTGTCTTGTGTTTCTTAAGCCCCCGGCTTACTGAGATACCCAAGCCCAAAAACTGAAGGAAAAAAAGTCAACGAGTCTTAAAATGGTAAACAACCAGACGAAATTCCGGCCTCAAACGGAAACCTTGCTCAATGGGTAGAGCAATGGCCCTGTGTTACGGATTCCTGCATGAAAGCAAGGACAAATCAGAAATGGCCGCAACCAAAATCGATCGCTTCTTCCTTATAAAGGTAAAGGTCCTTATTTTACGAGGGTAACGCGTGCCAGTGAACTGATAAACTTGTGGCCCTCGGTGCGCACCTTCTACCCCCCTTCCTCCTTTTTATGGGTATTCAAAGCTACAGCCACACGGATTAGAGGAAAGTCGAAACAGACGTCGATGAGACGGGGACCGAACCTCCAGCTCAGAAGACCGCGCACTAACCGACTGAGCTGTAGGTTTTCCTTTGGGTAACCTGTACAATGTGGGTGACCTGTACATTGTAAGTCGTGTGATCCACCACATATGGAGGTACACGAGGTTTTGTTTCATCAAATTCTTGGTTCCGCCATCTTGATAGTTTTTTCCCGTTAATTATGAATACATCACAACTGGCGACGAGGTTTTGCGATAGCTTTGATCAAGCATAAGCGGTGGATGAAGAGGGTTAGAAGTTGGGCCTACACGACATGAAAATGCCAGACGAAGGGCCGAGTACAACTGGAAATGACGCTATAGGCAAAGTGACATAATAAGGGGTGGGAACCGGCGGATTGGGAGTCCTACATCGAACAACTGGACTTTTATTCCCTTGCTAACGGAGTTTCCAATGCTAAAACAAAGAAGGCAGTTTTGTTGACAAATCTTCCGGTAGAGACTTATCAACCAGCTAAAGACCTGGCCCAGTTGTTCAAAGATGGATAGCACTATCCACCGGATAAATTACTATCCACTGGACAACTCAATTGGTTTTGCTAGCGTTTATCCGCTGGATAGAGATTTATCCGGTGGATAGCGCTACTATCCATCGTTTAAATGACTGGCCGCTGGTGGCTCCGGCGTTGTTAAAAGAGGACGCAGTTACTTATGAGGTGATCGACCCCGGTAATGAAGGATGGCAGTGTGAGAGTGTGTGGTGATATCAGTCAGTATCAATCCACAATTAGAAGTTGATGAGTATCCTCTTCCTCGTATAGATGATATTTATGCAAGCTTAGGTGGGGGCACCCTGTTTAGTGTCCTTGACCTTCGTCATGCGTATCTGCAAATTGAGGTGGAAGATGATTCCACGCCATTTCTCACCATAAACACCCACCGTGGCGTTTACCAGTTCCAACGTTTTCCATATGGTGTGGCTTCTGCACCACCAATGTGGCAGCGGGCCATGGACAAAGTCTTGCAGGGCTTACCAGAGGTTTTCTGTTATTTAGGTGATATCATAGTTGCTGAAGGCAGTCTGGAGGAACACCTTCAGCGGCTGGTTGCTGTTTTGAAAAGGCTTGACGAGTATGGCGTGAAGGCTCGCCGGGAGAAGTACAAATTTCTTGGAAGCTTTGTGGACTATTTGAGACATGTCATCTCGTCTGAGGGTCTACACCAGTGCCGTAAGAAAGCAAGGGCCATCACGGAGTTGCCCAAACCGCAAGACGTCACACAGCTGCGTGCCTTCCTGTGCATGGTTCAGTACTATTCTTGCCCACTCACCAACAGTGACTCCACTCCACCGACGGTTGCAGAAGGAGGGGAAGTGGTCCAGGGAAGCGAAGGAAGGTGCTAGCTTCAAGGGGGTGAAAGATATGCTGCTTCAAGATAAAATCCTGGTACATTATGATCCTTATCTGCCTCTGGTACGAGCTACTGATAGCTCCTCACATGGCCTTGGTACAGTCCTGTCAGATCGCACTCCAGATAGACAAAAACGAAAGACCCATTTCTTACGCATCCCATACGTAAGAGACCGAGAAGAAGTTCTCACAGATAGAGAAAGAGGCCTTGTCTTTGGTGTAGGGTGTAAAGAAGTTTCAAAACTACTTAGAGGGTTGCCACTTCACCCTAGTTTCAGATCATAAACCCCCTGAAGTACACCATGGATCAGGGGAAGGCAGTGCTCATTACCGCAGCAGCTAGGATTCAGCGCTGGTGTCTGTTTTGGATGCCTTCATGTACGATATTGAGTTTAGAGGGACCAAGCAGCAGGTTAACTGCGATGGCCTGTCTCGTCTGCCCCGACCTAAGCAACCTGCTGACAAACCGGATGAAGTAGAGATGTTTCATGCATGCCTCTGTGATTGAGACCCTTCCTGTGAGCGAACAAGAGCTAAGGCTGCAAACAAGGAGGGACCCTGTTCTATCTCGCGTTCTTGAACTTGTGGAGGCAGGCTTGCAGACAGCAGCGAAGTCCACCCCGACCTCATCCCTTGTGCCCAACATAGCAGCGAAATCACAGTCCACCATGTAATCCTAATGTGGGGAATTAGAGTACAGTAAACACCCGCATATAAGAACACATTTTTCAGGCTGAAGGCTGATCGTGTTCTTATTTAAGAGGTGCTTAGTGAGAAATCAGCCTGAAAGTGTTGTTAAATGTTCTTAAAATTGGTTTTAGAAATACTTCAAACTATATATTACTGGAGGTTTAATTAACATACAATGCTGTTTTGTAATAGATTTTATAGTTTGTAATGGTCCTGAACACCAGAGGACTTTGATGTAAGTTACTGTACTGAATTGTTTCCTTATCCTAATACCCTTTCCCTTTACATTAAGAACAGGTTTTATTTATCAGCCTGAATTTGTTCTTATTTATATCGTGCTTTATTGACCACATTTCAGCCTGATGTTCTTAATCCACTTGTTCTTACATGCGGGTGTTTACTGTAATTGTGCCTGCCAAATTGAGAGAGAGTCCTGGAAACAGTTCATGAAGGGCACATCGTTATGGTCAAATTGAAGGAAATGTCTCGTGGCAAACAAATCGACAGCACTGTCCCAAATTGTGTTGGGTTTCAGGAAGCCGCGAACAATCCAGCCCCGTCACCTCTGCATCGCTAGGAGTTTCCTGCCCTCCCCTGGCAGAGGCTTCATTTGGAATTTGCCAGGCCTGTTAAGGGGAAGATATTCATGGTGGTGATCGATGCACACAGCAAGTGGCCCAACATTTTCATGCTGGAGAATACTACTGCTGAAGAGACAGTCTGTTTTCCCGATAGGGGCTCTCTCATCAGATCATGTCTGACAATGGACCACAGTTCACGTTAGGTATTTTCAAGTCCTATTTGAAAGAAAATAGCATTAGACTTGTTACTGGTGCACCCTATCACCCAGCAACCAATGGCCTAGCAGAAAGAATGGCACATAGTTTCAAGAAGGCAGTGAAGGCTGACAAGTCTGGGCGAACCTTGCAGCACAAGGCCAGATTTCTCTTAGCATATCGTTCAGCACCACATACCAAAACTGGTCTCAGCCCTCCACAAATGCTTTTGGGTCGAAGTATGAAAACACGGTTGGATCTGATCAAATCTGATGTTGGGCGGGAGGTCGATAAGAAGTTGCTCCAGTTAAATTCCTACCGGCCAAGGTCCTTTGACATAAAGCAGCACGTTTGGGTGCGGAATTTTTGCCCCAATTAAATGGGTGCAAGGCACAATCACTGAGTGACTAGGCCCCGTTCTGTACCAAGTAAAGCTGAACGACCAGATCTGGAAGGGTCATGAAGGACAACCTTATTCACAGCAACCTTCGTCCACTTTCAGCTGGGGCGACTGGAGATTTTGTTCCTGCAGCCATAGACTTCATCAATTCCTCGGTGGTAGCGCCTACGATGGAGAAGCCAGCACCCCCAGAAGTGATATTGGAAGAAGACATCTATTCCTCTGGACCTGCCAGTGAACATGACTCCACACCAGGAGCATTTTTCTACCCGAGTCCGTAGAGTTGTTAAACCACCTCAGCGATTGAAGGACTGTTTGTGACTGAACTTTACCCTCACTATGAACTGTTAGGAACTTTGACCACTAGTTTTACTGAATAATATACCGTTTCGTTCTTTTTTAGTCTGTTCCCTGTATACCTTATTAATTTGTGGAAGAGGAAATTGTTATGTTTTCCCTTGGGTGCCCTGTACATTGTGGGTCATCACCATATATGGAGGTACATGAGGTTTTTGTGTTTCATTAAATTCCTGTTTCCGCCATCTTGATAAGGTGTTTCGCTGATTGTGAATACATCACAACTACTTCCAATTTTGTCTCCACTACTCAACCGGACACTCAAGCTAGGTGACATATGGGCGCGTTGGCCAGCCAAGCCACTGTGCAGTTTATTAAGCATTGGAACAGGTAAAAAAAATATTAATACATCAATTCTAAAATAAAGAGAAAAGCAATGCACCAGAGCCGGACACGAAAACCCCAAAAAAAACCAGCAGGTGGAAAAAAGCGGGAAACGTGTACAGCTGACCAAGGCAGTGGTGCGACCTTCGGGGTACTAGGGTATTCTCCTTGAAAGACACCACTTACAATGTAAATGAACGCTATCATATACCGCCTAACGAAGGCAAAAAGGACAAAAAACGAAACAGGACTTGTGCACGCGTCGAAGGCTGACCGTAGATTGCCTCACTCGCTAAACGATCGCCAAATACAAACCACGATCACGTGGCACTCCAAGCGCCTGCCGCTCACAACCAGGCCTCTGCTACGTGACGGCAAAATATCAATTTATGCTAATCAGGATTATCACAAATTACATTTTTTTGTCGAGTCTCAATATTCTCGTCGACGGGGATGGGGTGGTGCTGGTCCCAGACTCTTAAGGCTATGAGGACAAGAATTGAGAGAATTTAAGTGGCCGATTACATGGCAAATTATTCAGCCCAGGCTTTCCAAACGAATGCTTTATTTAAAAAGACAGCAATTAGTAACAAAGCTTCAGTCCGGTTTGAAGCAACTGGGCTGAAAAAAAGACATGTTATCACTTTCTTTTTTTCAGCCTGGACTCAAAAAGGGAACCTGGGCATGCACATCGACTGTGTGGATATGGAAAAATTTGGGCTCTGGCAACTGGATGCAAATTAAGATGTTCCTTTGGAAACATGGCGAGTATTTGATACACGATGTACAGCGAATAATAAATCTAAGATCGAATACAACAACAGCGATTTCAACGCAGACAAACTAAAACAGTACGAGGTTGTCCGTGAAGGCATAGCTTTAAACAATCTCATCCTTACGAAGAATGAATTTCCCGCACAAATTCACAATCCGCGTCTAGACTGCTGGCGCTGAAATTAGCATGCCAATCAAACCAAAATTTCAGCCCGGTGAGTGGGGCGAAATTTCAACCCGGGCAGAAGTTCAGCATGTAATCGTAAATTTAGCCATCCAGTCAGGCCAAAATAATTTAAAATTTGATAATCGGACCAACAAGTCTGATATGCTCTTCCTTTTTACAGTACGGACACTTGAACCGTGAACACTTGACATTTTTGTGTACATTGTTTTTTGGGGGGAGGAAGAAAAAAAGGCTCTTCTTATGATGTATAGTGTTACATGTATAGCATTTTGTAAGTGTAAAAACATTAAATACTCTTGTCAAAAGGACGAGCCCACATTCTATAGTCACTAAAAAAATGTACAAAAAAATATCAAGTGTTCATGGTTCGAGTGTCCTCGCTGTAAAATGAGGTAAACGTTTTGCCAGTTTTCCATCATATTAGTTGGTCTTTGTTGGAAAGAACGCGCTTGCTGAAAACGAAGGAATATCCTATAATATGAAGAAGTCCAAATAACGAGTGCCCTTTTGAGGCATTTTCAAGGGCACACAACTCGATTTGCGGCAACCGAATTTTCCAGTGTACAGATTTACACTGCAAGCAAAATAAAGTTTCTTTAGAACAACGCGGCGAAAAGTATATCCTTTAAACAGCAGCGTTTTTTTCCAGCGGAGAATGAAACAGCAACGTGGGAGACACTATTGTTATTACCGAAGGTTTCAGGTGAAAAACTGCTTTAAGCGAATACCAGGCATGAGACAAGAAGACAAGCTTTATAAGAAACAATGAACACTCTATACAGCTCTGTGAAACTTTCCATAAAATACACCCTGTTTTTTAAGGTACACTAAAGAATAAAATAGCTATAAAATGAACTCGCACAGCTCAGCAAACCTAAATACACGGCTTTTTTAAAGTTTGCCGTTTCTTTGCACGCTCATGTACACAACCACAAAATCAAAGTGTGAGCGATACTTTCATTTATATTTTCTCTCCTTAAAATCTTAAAAAATTGTTTTAAAAGCAGCAAAACTCGCAGTTTTTATCTAAAATCTATTATATAACTAGACTAGCTGACAAAACAAACAGTTAAAAATGCAGCTGTATCTTTTCAAGTAAAACAAAACTAATATATAATATAAAATATTCAATGTTATACTTAAAATTTGTTATGGAACTAGACTAGCTGGAAAAAAGGTGCGCTTGTCGCCCTTTCCCTCAAACATGGATTATTGACAAAGCAGTTAATAATTATATTACTCTACATGTGAATGCAAAAGTTTCATTAAGCATACATATCAAATCTTAAGATCATTAAAGATCTTGATAAAAATTGATTTTGCGAAAAAATATTCCGCGAAAATATGCCGTGTACGGCAAGGACCTAAACCAATTTATTTTTTTGATAAATTATTTTGTTGATGGTAGGCCTACACTGTAGTTTTATTGAATACGTTTGTTCCACCAAACGATGGCCAGTGTCGTTGGTAGTCGTTTAAAGTGCACCTAACCCCAAAATACTTTTTTCGCTAAAATGAATCTTTGCAACTGTTCGAAACGCATTGCAGCCATTTTTTCATTTTTCTAACAAATCCTGCCATTTTATAGGCTTCGAAAGTTGCGAAAATCCAAGCATCTTATGTTCACGACTGAGTCAGAAGGGGAGTGGGTCTATTCCTGTTTTGACGTCACAATCTACTTTGCATGCATTTTTACAAAGAGTTAATGCAATGTAAATCAGTTTGTGACGTCAAATCAGGAATAGACCCTCTCCCCTTCTGACTCGGTCGTGAACAAAAGATGCTTGGATTTTTGCAACTTTCAAAGCCTATAAAACGGCAGGATTTGTTAGAAAATGAAAAAATGGCCGCAGTGCGTTTCAAACAGCTGCAAAGATTCATTTTAGCGAAAAAAATATTTTGGGGTTAGGTCACTTTAACATTTAGCGCATTCACAACTTGCATAAATCTCACCTCTTCCCCACCCCCATCCCCCCCAAAAAATTGCATAGGCACTATTCTCGAGTTCTCTTGGGAAATCTTCATGTCCCAGAAGAAATTGCAAACACTGATTATGCACAATAAGAAGACAGAAGTAGAATGAAGACCATCTAAGAAAATCAATAATTTGGAGTAAGATGGAGTTGGTGAATGTAGACAGGAAAAAAACAAAAAGGAAAATGACTACCATTTATGGAATGTTCCACCTTTTGATGAACGCCAGAGCATTAGTTGTACCCAGAAAGGAGATATAAGCATTGGAAGCCCTAAACTGACTGTTGAGAAGGCAAAAATAGAGTCAACTAACAGCTGGAAAGAAAGTCTTTACATGGTTAGATTCTGCGCCAGATGGAGCAGGTAGGAGGTATAGCATCCTGGGACTAGTTAAGGAAAAAAAAAAACAGTAAGACTAATCATGGCAACACAAGAACAAGCATTATGAACAAATAGGATCAAGGCCAAAACTGACAAACAAGATAGTTTAACAAAATGAAGGCACTGCGCAAAAAAGAAGAAGATTATATTGCCTATATGATTTGTCAATATAAACATCAGTGATTAACTGCAACAGCAGAGCTTGTCTTCAACATTCAGCCCCAGAACTAAAATAACTTCTCTCCCCATCAGATCCAAATCCAAATTCACTGTCCGCGAGAATATCAGCCATTACTGGTTTCCTTGGTTCCCTGGGGATTTCAATAGGCACCAACAGGTCTTCATATGGTGTATTCCATGACTGTTGTTTACCAGAGCCAATCAATAAATAGATGATCCAACCGAAAACAAACAAACCAGCAGATATGTAAAACACCTTTTGCCACTGTACTCTAGTGGGCTGCAAAAAAAAAGGAGCAAGCATTGATTACAAAAAGGTTAGGTACCACCTGAAAGGCAAGGAAGGAGAACATGAAATTTGCCAACAGAGAAAAAAATTCATTCAACAACAGAATTGTACACAAGACCCTAGAAATAAAATCAGAAGCACATTACCTTGAAGCGTGTAACTTGCAACTCTCTTAAGGCTGGTTTTCACTAGCGACAGAGTCGGAGTCGGAGTCGGAGTCGTAATCAGAAGCGTAGAGCGATACGATCTAGTGAAAATCAAGCTGTCGGAGTCGGAAGCAGAATACTGCTTCCGCTTATGACTCCGTCGCTTACGATCCAGTGAAAACTGCATTGTCAGAGTCGGAAGCAGGAGGCGGAGGCATAAACCAATCACAATGCTCGATTCCAAGCATTTTGATTGGTTGGTTCTTCCGCTTCTGCTTCCGACTCCGCCAATCTAGTTTTCACTGGATCATAAGCGACGGAGTCATAAGCGGAGTCGGAAGGAAATGGAAACGTTCTGATTCTTCCGACTCCGATTGCGTTGAGCTTATGACTCCGCTTACGACTCCGATCTTTGATTTTCACCAGGTCATAAGCGTTCTTACGACTCCGACTACGACTCCGACTTGGGACTCCGTCGCTAGAGAAAACCAGCCTTAAAGCTTCCTTGGAACAAAGCTTGTGAATTTAGGACACCGATTTTATGCTCAAATATGGACAAAAATAAGATCGAAGCTACACTCGTGGGAAAATGCACGAGCTACAAAACCCCAGCTCTGAACCAGAGTTAAACACTTCATGGTCACGAAATTCTGATAAAACCTCAAATGTTAGTTGCTGGTAGACAAGTTAAACCACTGCAGGCTCTTGTGGAGTAAAATGGTAACTTGGAAAATATAGAGAATTACATCACTTCCATTGATGTGAGGATCTGAAAAGAACTTCCATGGTATTGATTCAACGTTCTTTTTGCAAAATAAATAAATCATAATTCCTTCAATTTAAATGCAGTTTGACAAAGCGGCTGTGGTCTGGGCCACTTTATCATCTTAGATCGGTCAGCGGTGTTTGACATAGGCGCATGCCACTTTGTGTCGTGCTTTTACTTCTCGCCCCAGTTGTTCAAGTGATGGATAGGGCTATCCACCGGATAAATCACTTCCATTGGATTGTGCAATTGGCTTCGCTATGACTTATCCACTGGATAGTGATTTATCCGGCGGGTAGCACTATCCATCGTTTGAATAACTGAGGCCTGGGCCCGGTTGTTCAAAAGCCGATTAACGCTAATCCCAGATTAACAATTAACCAAGGAGTTTATTTCTCTACTCCCAAATGCTGTTCAACGCTGATTTTCGGCAAAACTTTACATTAGAAGAAGTCAATCTTGAAAAGCAAAAATAAGCAAAAGAAACTTTCACCAAAAAGTTGAAAACGTGAAACAAAAGTTTACGCTAATCCTGGATTAAGTTAATCGGCTTTTGAACAAGCCGGGCCCTGGTGTTCGCCTGAGAACGACAAGGAAAAAAATAGGCACGCATTGCGTACGTGTGGTAGTGCAGTAACGTGACCCAGAGCTTTATTCCATAAATGTCAACTGAGTTGCGTTTTGTTTTCCACGAGATTCAAGTTGTCTTTGCGTAATATGTAGCTCTAATAGTTCACAATATTGCTTTGGTATCGTAATCATTTAAGTGCTATGGTAGATGTCTTTGGTAAATAGCACCTGAGAAGACAGGTAGTTACTACTAAAATACTAAACCAAAAAAGATTGAAGAAAATAGAAGGGAATCGAGAAATATTGGCTTCGAGGCAGACATAAAGTTTGCTTCAATTTCTTTTCCACAGCAATTTTAAGCGTGTGCTCTGCGTGTCTGACAGCTTTCCACCACAAAAGTTCACTGAAGGTGGTCCTTCTCCGGCGAGGTTAGTATCTGGATGGGAAACCTCAAAATATACGACTTGCTGTCAGAAAGCACCAAAAATTATATTTTAACACTCAAAAATGCGAACTAAGCTAGGTACAGATTTTGATAGCCTGCCTTATGAAAAACAAATTTTGATGCAAAAGCGAAAAAATATCGATACAAAGTTTTTAGGAAGGGCAAAAGGAAGTTTTTAGGAAGTGTTGATCGAGGTTATAAAAAATTGCCATGGGCAACAAAATTTGGGACATGAAAACAACATAAATTTCGTGCTGCGAATACAAACCGTTTCCCTGCTAGTAGAGACCTCTTTTCTTTTGCGTTCGCTGGGCTGACGAGTACAGGAGAAGAGACCTCTGCCATTGGTCGAAATTCACTGTGTTGAGCATGCACGGCAGTTACTTAGCAACCGAATCCTTACGTCATACTTCATGTTGTGTGGGCTCACTTAACAGCGGAATTACTGTAAAGGAATGCGCGGGACTCAATTGATTCAAGTCACAGTCAGTGCCGTCCAAGGTTGTGGACGGCGGTTGGATCAGAGCGAGTGGTAGGTACTTGGTGTCTCTTTTTCTATTGTTTCAAATTTTTTGAAACAAGGTATAAAACGTTCAGTAATAAACGTTATAAAACGTTCAGTAATACAATTACCCTAACGCTAACCCTAGCGCTAACCCTAATCTAACCCTGAAGGTTTTACCGTGTTTAGATAATTTTGTGCAATAGATAAGCACTAAATGACAAAATACACCAAGTACCAACCGAACGAGTTTCGACCCATGGCAGAGATCTCTTCTCCCGTTCTAGTCAACCCAGCGAACGCAAAAGAAAGGAGACCTCTGCTAGCAGGGAAACAAACCGTTCACATCAGCGAAAAACATTTTGGCAGATTGTTCAATTTTGCTATCGTACTTTTGGCTGCACAAATAAACTGCAAAATCGAAAGTGACAGCGATTTCAGCGGCCGTCTGTGATTAAGTTACCTTGCATGTTACTACCAACTGAAGAAACAAACATCTGTGACAAAATGACGGCAAGACACCGGGTTTTTGTTTTTGTTTTTGTTTTTTTCTTACAAGGGTTATAGATTTCGACAAAAAATGTGCGAGGTTGACCATTGTTTCACTCTCTTAAACGAGGTTATTTATCTTCCTGTAATTGAGCCACCCTTGTTGCAAAAATTGCGTTCATAACTGCGAAGATCATATAGCTTCACTTGATTTCATATCCGCAGTTCATATATGATTCACTTCATATACCATTCATCACAGAGAGTCTTTAACAGCAATTAGTTCTACTGTACACTGTATATTTTCACTTTCTAAGGATAAGAATGTTTAGAATAGAAGTTGACCTTGGTTTAGCCTGCGAACGCAGACGTATTTCCGGCGGTCGTTTCTTTCCCCCGAAAGATAACAAAAGTAGTTACGTCACAAAAATCGTTTGGCAGCTCGGTTTCACAAACGCTATTTTTCGGGGGAGAGAAACGACCGCCGGAAATACGTCTGCGTTCGCAGGCTAACCTTGGTTCAGAGGATAACAGCTAATGAGCACATCTGGGTTATTAAGATAAAAAAGTTATTGCATCAATTGCAGTGCTATGCATAAAATCCCACATTGTTGATTGTATTGCTTCACCATTAAAATGATGGAAGAATGGTGGGGACCAAAATGACTGAAATGTTATCCAGGTGATCTGGTGACGTAATTTAAGGACTGGGAAGAAAAATTTTAACGCCGTATCCCACAACCGCGCACGGCCTCAGGTGTTGTTTCCAAACTCCCTGCAGTATTTCCATCGCCAAAACTCAACAGATCATTCCGTGTCTACCACATTTCCTGTTGCTGAATGAACATTCAAGAAGACCGAAAATAAGGCCGCGCGCGGTTGTGGGCTACGGCGCTAAATTTTTCTCCCCAGTCCTCCGAATTACGTCACCAGATCACCTGGATTAGACGGTTTTAGCAATTACACCTCCTTTTGCAAAAATGTCTTCTGAATATTAGTGAGTAACTTAAGAAAAGAGCATGCCACACTAATACCTTGTCATTTGTTAAAAGCCCGACCACAAGTGGACCGGCTATACCAGGCAGCGTTCCTGCAGAATTGGTAATCCCCATCAATACTCCGGCATATCTTGGGGCAATATCCAAGTGATTAACAGTATATGAAGCAGCATTAAGATTTAAGAATCCGAAAGCCAGCGAAAATAAAATGACGGCTAAGCTGGTGTCCTCACAGCCAACGTAGCTTGTGGATATCAATAAACAGGCTGGTATAAGGAAACCTATAAAATGAAATGAAACTTAAAATTAAGTTACTGTTACACAATTATCCTGCAGTTTTATTGAAGAACGTTTATAATTATAAATAATCACTTTTTATAATAAAAGATGCACTGTATAATACTGAGAGGGGATATTGATTCCGTGTGCCATGCTGCAGTTCATGACGAGATCATCAAAAATAACTATTGACCTTTGTAAACAGTCATTACTTTGTTCTTTTAACCAAGGTATACGATTCGGCTCTGATTCTTTTTTTTTTTTTGTCATTTTTATTTTGCGGTTGCGATTTGCCTGCGCATGCGTAAGATTTCTTGGCCTCGCAAAGACCCTTTTTAGAGAAGGCAGCCGAGGTAGGATTGGAACACAGCAGCCCAAGGAAAAGCCAAGAGAAATGGTGTGTCGACTGCCGCCTGACTCCCTTTCTGCAGCATTATTATATAGCTACCAAATTAATTATTTTTCAGTTTAAACTACTTCATAGGCGTTTAGCGACAAATGATTTTCTAAATAAAATAGGCATTAGAGACAATGATATTTGCACTTTTTGCAGAACAGAGAAGGAGTCCATTTTCATTTATTTAGGTCGTGTAGCTAGACGTCTTGTCTTTGGTAGGGCTTTATAAAATGGTTGGCCCGAAACCAAATAAAAGTAAAATCCAACGTTTTCACTCCCGATATAATAATTGGCCTGAGGTCGGACACCCTATCTAACACAAAGCAATACTTTTTCTTCTCTGTTGCCAGATGTTACATACAGTCCTTCACAAGGAAGTACTCCCGAACATAGAAAGATTTCCTAGTTTTCTGTCTCCTTTAGTACCTTTTAAACCTCAACAAAATAAATAAAAATTAAATTAAAGCAAAAATAATTAGGCTGAGAAATCGTAGTAATGAACCTTTTCATGTTCATAGCTTACTGAATACATGTACATGTATGTTAAGTAGTTCTGCAGTAGTGCGTTACTTTGTATTTGAAACGCGTTTGAAACTGTTTGAAAACCAAGGTGTAATTGAGTAATTTTCCGCTTCAGTTTGTTTCTTAAAAGTACTCTTTTCTTTTATTAAAGCTTACCGGTATATGAATAAATTAGAAAACGTGGATGAGTTTATTTTTCTAACAAGCCGAGGAGCATATATTGCTGATGAAATAATGACGTAAAAATAATGAGCGAGATTTCCGCGTAAACTGCTTTGGCACCTAGAGGGTTATTGTGTGAAATAACAGTCCCGTAGAAAATTTGATCATGGAAGCATAGCCGTGGAAACATTGTCTGCCTTGTGTCTGCGTTTCCAGTGACATTTCAGTGGCATTTCAGTGCATACAACAACGTGGACCTTGGACTACGGACAACGGAATTGAAACTGGATATTGACCAAGATATTGTTTAAAAAAGCATTAAAAAACATTGAAAAACACACTGAAATACAGTCTGTGAATTTTCAAGAAAATCGACTGAGAATCCTTCAAACAAAGTGTAGACTAACCGTAGCCTCTTGTTGACTTTTGGATTCGGCTTCGTGTTTTACGCCAAAAGGGCATGATTATGGTGCACATGATGACACTGGCGTATGGGAAAAAAACCGCCTTTATACGTCCGAAGGAGTTTGCAAAAAACTAGACACAAAAACTTCAAAGTTCCACATTTGCCACTGTTTTTCTTTTGAAAGGCTTTTGGATAAGTAGCACACACCATTCACCGCTTCACCTTTGCACCATTTACGATTTTTGCGATTTTTCGCAAAAATCGCAATTTTCGCATTTGCTTGCAAACCTGGACATAAGTAGAGACGCTTAAACATCATTTTCAAGACAAGGTAGAGAAATGCATAATAATTTAGAGAAACAAAAAATGAATTAACTGTTTGAGTGAGGCTTGAGTCACTTTTGAAAACTTTGATCCTTGCTTTCACCGATGGCAAGGAAGATGCCTGAGGATGCCACATATCGGGGAAAGCTACAGCGTAGGATTAAAGGGTTCAAAAGCAACTCAAGGTCTCAATCAAACACTTGAGTTGAGTCGATCAAGAAGAACAAGTAAGTGTAATACGAGTTTCCAAGGGAAGATGAGAAAATCCTCTTTGTTAGAACTTTGCACTTGCTAGTTTCTTAGACCCTTTCAAGTCCGCTCCACAAAGTGGCTGCAGATAATGGTAACCTGGCATATTAATGCTCTTAAGCTGCAACTTCACACCACTTTCAAACAAGGGTTGACAATAATATTATTATTGATTCAAGCCACCATTAGGTAAACTTCAAATAATGCAAGAAGAACGACTCCCAGACCAGTAAATGTAGAGCATAAACTTACCTCCTGTTGCCATAATCTTCCTGGTCTCTCCAGTAGTTAATATTTTGCTAAATCGGAGCCAGTCTGCAACGTAGCCTGCGCCAATACCAAATACGTACATACATAAGAAAGGTATGGCAGAGAGGATACCATTCTAAAACAAAAAAAGAAGCAAGAAAATTCCAAAATCAAGATCGGTGGTAGGAGTTGGTTTGTATTTCAGGAACTTTTCCCTGTGTCTTGACTGACTGCCCACATAGCTTGACAGCGCTTGGTGCGCTTAACAATCACTTAAGAAAATTTTTTTGTGATTTGAGTATAATTACAACTTTACACAAGTTTAACAACATTCATCGCAAGTGCAGGTCAGGTTCCCAAAACAACCCTTTGGTTGGCCAGGAACTCAACCTCTGCAGGATGGAACCACCCCGATGGCCAGCAGTATCCACCATCCAGCGCCAAGGATGAATAAATTAAGTTTGAACCGGTGAAACGAGTTAGTAAACTTGTTTTGGCGCTTGCGCGTGCATTCAGCTACATAACGTCTGCGTTTGGGCGAGCTTGCTGTTTAGTGATTTCCCGCGAAATTAGACAAAGTGATGTCAAATACATCCCGTGGGGTGTGAAATACTTTGCACATGCTCCATGGAAAAACTAGTAGTTGCTCGCAGCTGTTTCTTGTAGGAGAGACCAACCGCTCGCGGGGTACGCTCCTCTCGGCTCATTTTATTTAACAGTTGTTTTTTCATTCCTTTATTTCAATGGTTTTCATTATTATTATTATTATTATTATTATTATTATTATTATTATTATTATTATTATTATTATTATTATTATTATTATTATTATTATTATTATTATTATTATTATTATTATTATTATTACTTTACTTTTGAATTAGTCTATTTTGTTCGGCTTCCAATGAATGTCTTTCAGTGTGACTGGTGCCCATGTTGGTGTTGTCTTATTGTAATTAATTTTTGTATATCCCTTCGTTGGGGCGGGGGCTAATGGTTGCTTGCAGTGGTTTCTCTCTCGGGAAGCGTAGGAGAAACTACGCCAAATAGTGCACTAAATGCTCGGCTTAAACCACACAGCAAAATACAGGAAACTCGCAGGGGTTTCAAGAGTCAATGGGTTTCTGATTTGAGTGGATTTAGAGGTTGTTAACCAATTGACTTCTGAACCGCCCCTCGCTGACCAGTAATTATTGTCTGCCGATAGAAAGAGTCCCACCCCCAGGAGTCAATGGGTTAATACAACAACCGTTACGGTGAAAGCAAAGATGCACAGGAAAACAAATGAAAATGGAAAGAGAAGAGCACAATGCTTACCTCAGCAATTGGAAAGTTAAGCACTTCCTTAAAGTAAGCTGGCAGACAAGTGAGGAACGTATAAAAGGCCCAGTTATTGCAGAAGTGTGCTGCAATGATTGCCCACACAGCAGGTGATGTAGAGATTGAAAGCCACGGTATGTCATGATTCTGCAAAAAAATTCATGAAAAAACGTGAGAGGCCAACAAAGGATAATCTGACAAAGGATTTGCACGTACAGTAACTTAGAATATTTTAATGCCTAAAAAATATCTCCTCTTGCAGAAAACACGTTTTTTTTTTGTAATTTTCTCATCCAGATTTACCTTCACACGTCGCAAAATGGAATACTACATTGTACACCACTGTAAGTTAGCAAAACTAGGATATTCAACATTTTGTCCAGATATGAAGAGGATTGGGACACTTTATGTACGCATTAAATGTATATATACAGCAACCACAACGTGAGAGGCAAGGTTTAATTGAAATGACATCAAAAAATGTTTTGCATTCTAGGGCCTAATTTCAAGAAAAACCTGCATTGCAAAGCAGTTTTGTGTTCTCCTCAAAGGGACAGAGTCATACAGTACAGTGTACATGGTTCATGCAGACCTACATGTAAAGTTGTACATGTATGCCCTAGTCCTCATCGCTCCTGTGAGACCGGTGTGACTGAGTTTTAAAACTGCAGTACATTCACGAAAAAATGGAAACGATATAATTACAGTACAGTACATGTACGTCAAAAGGAGACAAGGAAGGGGGGTGGGGGGGTACTGTAACAGCAGCCTCATTATTGGCAGCACAAAGAAAGCAAAAGGATTATAAATATACAGTAAGCCAATTCTTAGATTAAAATGCTACATGTACTATATGACGAAATATCCTACAGTACATAAGCCATTTTAAGACATGTAAGTGTGTACCTGTAGTCTGTACAAGAAGAAGAATAATGCTGTTTACTATTATCATATCTCTTTTTGTTCCAGAGATATTCAAAGCATATAAGTACGTTAGGTCAAGTTTGTGGCCTAATGTTGAATGTTTTTCTCGCTTCAGATCACCAAAATATTGAAATCAGATTAGAGGGAACTGGAAAAGAGTGAGTTGCCATGGGAACCACTTTCTTTCTAGCAGCAGATGTGTTGCCTGTAGAACTATTGGCCTATCAAGTTTCAATGGTCTCAGCTGCAAATTGACCAAGATAGCTCTACTGTATATATATACTTGATGTTATATTGGGTTGAGTGAATGACATCATCAGTCCTCTCATTTGCATATGTTACACATTTTTCAAACTTAAATATCTCTGGAACCAATGCAGATTATTTCCAAACGGTAAACGGCCTTTTTAATCTTTCCTCGAATACTATGTGATAAACCTAAAAATTCAAGGCATAAAAATTTGATCACAGTAGCACTTTAAGGTATGTTATTTCCAATTACGAAAAAGGAATGTAGTATGTATTAATTTTTGCACACAGAGTGCTGACTGCTTGTATGTTTTGCACTCTTTTTGCCTAATCTCAATACCTGCGTGGGTAGCTGGCAACATTAATTATTTTTGTCATTTCAATTTTACACAGTGGACTGTGATTGCATGTGATTAGAAATTTACATTGTACATGTAGGTTTTGCAGAAATTATTGATTTTAATTACTGCATCCTTTTTTCTCTTTAGTTAACCAAATGGAGGCTTTCTTTAAAGCTATATCTATGTGATTTCCTTGTGGGTTGTTTCTGAGTTTACACACTTAAAGCCTCTTATTTATATACTTAGAATCTATCTGTTTGTTAATTAAAGGGAACCTCCAGTTAAACAAACACGAATTGTTTGGAAACATGCATGTAATTTCCTTTTACTTAAACTCATTCCGTAGTCTGCACTAGGCTCCTTTTAAATATACACGTATCTTGCTGCAGCAAGTGCTTTTAATAAGGTTTGAAACATTAAGCACTGAGGGAAAATAACTTTCTCAAGTTGTACAGTAGATGTACCATACTCGTTGTCTTTTGTCCTGTCCTGTTCCTATAGACAACTGAATGTACTCTCTCTCCTTGATGGATATTCTAGGATGATCAGCAGGTCTCTCGTAGGCAAATGCCATCCATATAAAAAACCAAACCACACCTACAGCACCTGCCAAGACAAATACATCATACTTTTTAAACCATATTATTATACATTGGTGTCACCAGCTCGATTTTGATTGGCTATAAGCACGCAGCTAATTCTTGCTTGCTCTGTTTCTCTTACGTCATACCTACAAACAATAGATTTTATATATGTAGAATTGACATCATACCTACAGACAATAGTTTTATGCATTCAGAAGTGACGTCACCTGACACACTAACCAGCAGTTTGATTAGTTTTGTCATAGGCCATTTCAGAAACGTGAGAGGACTGGGACGAGTTTCTCATACTTGCTTGGATTGAAAATCTAAACTCTTCAACTGAATGTTACCAAATGAAAAGCTATCCAACCAAGTTTGAGAGTTTTCTACGGAAAATTGGCCAAATGGGAGACTTGCAAAAGTTGCAAAATCCCATACAAACCCTTATAATTTTGTGGCCTGTCTACCCATTTCATACAAACTCTCTATTTTAGGTGATATTTGAAGATATATTATTTCACCATTTTCCTCCTCTAAATACATCTATTCTTGGTAAAGACTCTTAAACTTGGTTGATCTTTCATTTGAATGTCTTAGTTTTTTAAACAAACGGAAAACAACCAAACTCGTCCCAGTCCTCTCACGTTTCTGAAATGGCCTATGGCGGAGCTCAGCTCAGGAATATGAATAATAAAACAATTATTGAATTCGGTTTTCGCATATTAGCGATAATTATCAAGGCCTCAGTTTGTGTTATCCGCCTCAGCCTTCGGCTTCAGCAGATAACACAAACTTTGGCCTTGATGATGATCGCTAACATGCTCAACCTCATCCAATAATTGTTAAATAATTAACCCATACCCTTCTATGATTGAGACTTGCAGATGGTACTCTGTCTGATGCCAGCTAGGAATCAACAGGGGCCAGTATAGAAACAAAAGGGTTAACACATCTACATCCACTTTCATAAAAACTACTGTATGCCCCCTTAAAAATCTACAACTTGTACAATACTGAGCTTTAAGTATATACCAAACAAAATAACAAAAACAAGATGTTGCAAAAGGCAGCTCTAGCTGCAACAACACTGAAGTCATAAGATTTTTCAACCACAAAATGCGAAAACAGCTTTCGCCATGTCTTCCAAAAAACCTTTTGTTTTGCACATCGCAGAAAAATACATGTAATTATATTAATTAAACACGCCATTTACACCACTTAACTTTTACAGTAACACACAAAGTCATGGTTAAAAAAAATTATTGAACAGCAAAACAAACAAACAAACAGCCTTAAGTACATGCATTCACTGTTTTAATAACAGAAGAAAAGCATCTCAGTCTACGTACATCTTCCCGTATAGTAGCTTTCAATGGTTTTCATGACAAGATCTCGACAGCAAATTAAACAAACTAATATTACTTTTATTAGATCAATAATTACATGTAGATCTGCCAGTGATTACTACAAAATAATACAACAAAGTTTATGAAAAAGTTGCTCACCATAGATATAAAACACTGAGGGCCAACCTCCCCAAAGATTAGAAGCACATAAAACTCCAGCTACAGGCATCCCTAAAATGATACCAATCTGAAGACCTACAAGATAACATGACTAAAATTATGTGTATGTTATCTTCAATCTACAGTTTAATTTTAT
>NC_090896.1:26974395-26979395 GCF_036669925.1 Montipora capricornis
GGTGGTAGGAGTTGGTTTGTATTTCAGGAACTTTTCCCCTGTGTCTTGACTGACTGCCCACATAGCTTGACAGCGCTTGGTGCGCTTAACAATCACTTAAGAAAATTTTTTTGTGATTTGAGTATAATTACAACTTTACACAAGTTAACAACATTCATCGCAAGTGCAGGTCAGGTTCCCAAAACAACCCTTTGGTTGGCCAGGAACTCAACCTCTGCAGGATGGAAACCCCCCGATGGCCAGCAGTATCCACCATCCAGCGCCAAGGATGAATAAATTAAGTTTGAACCGGTGAAACGAGTTAGTAAACTTGTTTTTGGCGCTTGCGCGTGCATTCAGCTACATAACGTCTGCGTTTGGGCGAGCTTGCTGTTTAGTGATTTCCCGCGAAATTAGACAAAGTGATGTCAAATACATCCCGTGGGGTGTGAAATACTTTGCACATGCTCCATGGAAAAACTAGTAGTTGCTCGCAGCTGTTTCTGTAGGAGAGACCAACCGCTCGCGGGGTACGCTCCTCTCGGCTCATTTTATTTAACAGTTGTTTTTTCATTCCTTTATTTCAATGGTTTCATTATTATTATTATTATTATTTATTATTATTATTATAATTATCATCATCATGATAAATATTATTATTATTATTATTATTATTATTTATTATTATTATTATTATTATTATTATATTATTATTATTTACTTTACTTTTGAATTAGTCTATTTTGTTCGGCTTCCAATGAATGTCTTTCAGTGTGACTGGTGCCCATGTTGGTGTTGTCTTATTGTAATTAATTTTTGTATATCCCTTCGTTGGGGCGGGGGCTAATGGTTGCTTGCAGTGGTTTCTCTCTCGGGAAGCGTAGGAGAAACTACGCCAAATAGTGCACTAAATGCTCGGCTTAAACCACACAGCAAAATACAGGAAACTCGCAGGGGTTTCAAGAGTCAATGGGTTTTCTGATTTGAGTGGATTTAGAGGTTGTTAACCAATTGACTTCTGAACCGCCCCTCGCTGACCAGTAATTATTGTCTGCCGATAGAAAGAGTCCCACCCCCAGGAGTCATGGGTTAATACAACAACCGTTACGGTGAAAGCAAAGATGCACAGGAAAACAAATGAAAATGGAAAGAGAAGAGCACAATGCTTACCTCAGCAATTGGAAAGTTAAGCACTTCCTTAAAGTAAGCTGGCAGACAAGTGAGGAACGTATAAAAGGCCCAGTTATTGCAGAAGTGTGCTGCAATGATTGCCCACACAGCAGGTGATGTAGAGATTGAAAGCCACGGTATGTCATGATTCTGCAAAAAAATTCATGAAAAAACGTGAGAGGCCAACAAAGGATAATCTGACAAAGGATTTGCACGTACAGTAACTTAGAATATTTTAATGCCTAAAAAATATCTCCTCTTGCAGAAAACACGTTTTTTTTTTGTAATTTTCTCATCCAGATTTACCTTCACACGTCGCAAAATGGAATACTACATTGTACACCACTGTAAGTTAGCAAAACTAGGATATTCAACATTTTGTCCAGATATGAAGAGGATTGGGACACTTTATGTACGCATTAAATGTATATATACAGCAACCACAACGTGAGAGGCAAGGTTTAATTGAAATGACATCAAAAAATGTTTTGCATTCTAGGGCCTAATTTCAAGAAAAACCTGCATTGCAAAAGCAGTTTTGTGTTCTCCTCAAAGGGACAGAGTCATACAGTACAGTGTACATGGTTCATGCAGACCTACATGTAAAGTTGTACATGTATGCCCTAGTCCTCATCGCTCCTGTGAGACCGGTGTGACTGAGTTTTAAAACTGCAGTACATTCACGAAAAATGGAAACGATATAATTACAGTACAGTACATGTACGTCAAAAGGAGACAAGGAAGGGGGGTGGGGGGTACTGTAACAGCAGCCTCATTATTGGCAGCACAAAGAAAGCAAAAGGATTATAAATATACAGTAAGCCAATTCTTAGATTAAAATGCTACATGTACTATATGACGAAATATCCTACAGTACATAAGCCATTTTAAGACATGTAAGTGTGTACCTGTAGTCTGTACAAGAAGAAGAATAATGCTGTTTACTATTATCATATCTCTTTTTGTTCCAGAGATATTCAAAGCATATAAGTACGTTAGGTCAAGTTTGTGGCCTAATGTTGAATGTTTTTCTCGCTTCAGATCACCAAAATATTGAAATCAGATTAGAGGGAACTGGAAAAGAGTGAGTTGCCATGGGAACCACTTTCTTTCTAGCAGCAGATGTGTTGCCTGTAGAACTATTGGCCTATCAAGTTTCAATGGTCTCAGCTGCAAATTGACCAAGATAGCTCTACTGTATATATATACTTGATGTTATATTGGGTTGAGTGAATGACATCATCAGTCCTCTCATTTGCATATGTTACACATTTTTCAAACTTAAATATCTCTGGAACCAATGCAGATTATTTCCAAACGGTAAACGGCCTTTTTAATCTTTCCTCGAATACTATGTGATAAACCTAAAAATTCAAGGCATAAAATTTGATCACAGTAGCACTTTAAGGTATGTTATTTCCAATTACGAAAAAGGAATGTAGTATGTATTAATTTTTGCACACAGAGTGCTGACTGCTTGTATGTTTTGCACTCTTTTTGCCTAATCTCAATACCTGCGTGGGTAGCTGGCAACATTAATTATTTTTGTCATTTCAATTTTACACAGTGGACTGTGATTGCATGTGATTAGAAATTTACATTGTACATGTAGGTTTTGCAGAAATTATTGATTTTAATTACTGCATCCTTTTTTCTCTTTAGTTAACCAAATGGAGGCTTTCTTTAAAGCTATATCTATGTGATTTCCTTGTGGGTTGTTTCTGAGTTTACACACTTAAAGCCTCTTATTTATATACTTAGAATCTATCTGTTTGTTAATTAAAGGGAACCTCCAGTTAAACAAACACGAATTGTTTGGAAACATGCATGTAATTTCCTTTTACTTAAACTCATTCCGTAGTCTGCACTAGGCTCCTTTTAAATATACACGTATCTTGCTGCAGCAAGTGCTTTTAATAAGGTTTGAAAACATTAAGCACTGAGGGAAAATAACTTTCTCAAGTTGTACAGTAGATGTACCATACTCGTTGTCTTTTGTCCTGTCCTGTTCCTATAGACAACTGAATGTACTCTCTCTCCTTGATGGATATTCTAGGATGATCAGCAGGTCTCTCGTAGGCAAATGCCATCCATATAAAAAACCAAACCACACCCTACAGCACCTGCCAAGACAAATACATCATACTTTTTAAACCATATTATTATACATTGGTGTCACCAGCTCGATTTTGATTGGCTATAAGCACGCAGCTAATTCTTGCTTGCTCTGTTTCTCTTACGTCATACCTACAAACAATAGATTTTATATATGTAGAATTGACATCATACCTACAGACAATAGTTTTATGCATTCAGAAGTGACGTCACCTGACACACTAACCAGCAGTTTGATTAGTTTTGTCATAGGCCATTTCAGAAACGTGAGAGGACTGGGACGAGTTTCTCATACTTGCTTGGATTGAAAATCTAAACTCTTCAACTGAATGTTACCAAATGAAAAGCTATCCAACCAAGTTTGAGAGTTTTCTACGGAAAATTGGCCAAATGGGAGACTTGCAAAAGTTGCAAAATCCCATACAAACCCTTATAATTTTGTGGCCTGTCTACCCATTTCATACAAACTCTCTATTTTAGGTGATATTTGAAGATATATTATTTCACCATTTTCCTCCTCTAAATACATCTATTCTTGGTAAAGACTCTTAAACTTGGTTGATCTTTCATTTGAATGTCTTAGTTTTTTAAACAAACGGAAAACAACCAAACTCGTCCCAGTCCTCTCACGTTTCTGAAATGGCCTATGGCGGAGCTCAGCTCAGGAATATGAATAATAAAACAATTATTGAATTCGGTTTTCGCATATTAGCGATAATTATCAAGGCCTCAGTTTGTGTTATCCGCCTCAGCCTTCGGCTTCAGCAGATAACACAAACTTTGGCCTTGATGATGATCGCTAACATGCTCAACCTCATCCAATATTGTTAAATAATTAACCCATACCCTTCTATGATTGAGACTTGCAGATGGTACTCTGTCTGATGCCAGCTAGGAATCAACAGGGGCCAGTATAGAAACAAAAGGGTTAACACATCTACATCCACTTTCATAAAAACTACTGTATGCCCCCTTAAAAATCTACAACTTGTACAATACTGAGCTTTAAGTATATACCAAACAAAATAACAAAAACAAGATGTTGCAAAAGGCAGCTCTAGCTGCAACAACACTGAAGTCATAAGATTTTTCAACCACAAAATGCGAAAACAGCTTTCGCCATGTCTTCCAAAAAACCTTTTGTTTTGCACATCGCAGAAAAATACATGTAAATTATATTAATTAAACACGCCATTTACACCACTTAACTTTTACAGTAACACACAAAGTCATGGTTAAAAAAAATTATTGAACAGCAAAACAAACAAACAAACAGCCTTAAGTACATGCATTCACTGTTTTAATAACAGAAGAAAAGCATCTCAGTCTACGTACATCTTCCCGGTATAGTAGCTTTCAATGGTTTTCATGACAAGATCTCGACAGCAAATTAAACAAACTAATATTACTTTTATTAGATCAATAATTACATGTAGATCTGCCAGTGATTACTACAAAATAATACAACAAAGTTTATGAAAAAGTTGCTCACCATAGATATAAAACACTGAGGGCCAACCTCCCCAAAGATTAGAAGCACATAAAACTCCAGCTACAGGCATCCCTAAAATGATACCAATCTGAAGACCTACAAGATAACATGACTAAAATTATGTGTATGTTATCTTCAATCTACAGTTTAATTTTATGACTTAATGCTGACAACACAAATAATAATTATAAAATAAATACTTGATCCTAACACAGACACCCAACTTCTTCTAGCAGATCAACTT